>NC_043962.1:50801002-51011002 GCF_902148855.1 Sphaeramia orbicularis
GTTTTTCCTAGGCTCTGGGCTTCTGGCTTTTTGCTTGGGGTCTTCTTCCAGGCTCTATCTTCATGCTCATGGCTTCAGGCTCCAAGCTCAAAGCTCCAGGCTCCAGGTTCAAAGCTCCAGGCTCAAAGCTCCAGGCTCTATGCTCGGGATCAGTTAAAGGCTCCGGGCACAAGGACCCGGCTTTTGGTTCAGGGTGTATTCCATGCTCTGGCCTGGGGCTACAGACTCCAGGCTCCGGGAATTTGGTCAGGTCAAAGTTCCGGTCTCAAGGCTTAAGCGCCAGGCTTCGGGCTCAGGCGAAGTCCATGCTCGGGGTTCCACGCCCGGGGCTCCAGGCTCTGGGAAAAGGGTCTTTCCACGCTCCGGGCTCCAGAATCCAGGCTCCGGACTTGGAGTCAGTTCCAGGCTCCAGGCTCCAGGCTCCAGCCTCCAGGCTCCAGGCTCCAGGCTCCAGGCTCCAGGCTCAAGGCTCACATTCCACGCTCACGGCTCAATGCTCCAAGCTCAGGGGTCCATGCTCGGGAGTTCAAGTCTCCTGGCTGAGGGTCCTGGCTTAAGGTTCCGTGCTCGGGGTCAGTTCCAGTCTCCGGGCTTGGGCTCCGGGTCCAGGCTCCGGCTACAGCAGGTCATTTCCAGGCTCCTGGCTCAAGACTCCAGGCTCTGGACTTGGGTTAGTAAAAGGCTTTGGGCTCACGCTCCAGGCTCACGGCTCCATGCTCGGACCCCAGGCTCCAAGCTCAAGGTTCTTGTTCGGGGTCAGTTCCAGGCTCCGCGCTCCACGCTTCATGTTCAGGCTCCGGGCTCAGGCTCATTTCTTGGCTCCGGGCTCCAAGGTCCGGACTGAAGGTCAGGTCCAGGCTCTATACTCCAGACTCCAAGCTCACGGCTCCATGCTACGGGATCCAGGCTTGGGGTAAGTTCCAGGGTTCGGGCTCCAGCTCAGGGATCAAGGCTTAATGTTCGTGTCAGTTCAAGACCATGAACTGAGGTTCTTTTCTCCGGGCTAGGGTCACTTCGAGTATCTTGGTTCCGGGCTCCAGTTTTTAAGGTCTTGGCTCTAGATTCCGCGCACAAGGGTCCTGCTCCGGGCTCCAGGCTCCAGTCTCAAGGCTTCAGGCTCAGGCTCCAGGCTCCAGGGTCTTGGTCAGTTGCAGATTATGTTATCCATGCTACGGCTAAAGACTCTAGGCTGAGATCAGTTCCAGGCTCCGGGCTAAGGATCCAGGCTCCGCGATCAAGGCTCCTGGTTCCAGACTCCAGGCTAAAGGCTCCAGGCTACGGGCATGGAGTCAGTTCCAAGATCCAGTCTCCAGGCGCAATGCTTCTGGCTTGAGCTAAGTTTCATGCTTGGGGATCCACACCCAGGGCTCCAGGACACAGACACAGGGTTTTTTCGAGGCTCTGGGAAAAGGTATTGGGCTCGGGGTCTTCATCCAGGCTCAAGGCTCTTGGTTCAAGGCTCCCAGCTCCAGGCTCAAAGCTCCAGGCTCAAAGCTCCAGGATCTGGGCTCAAGATCAGTTCCATACTCTGGTCTCCAGGACCCAGGTTTCGGGTTCGGGGTGTATTCCATGCTCTGGCCTTCGGGCTCCAGGCTCGGATTAAGTTCCATGCTTGGGGATCCACGCCCCTGCTCCAGGCTCTTAGAACGGGGTACTTTCCACACTCCGGGCTCCAAAACCAGGTTCAAGGCTCAACTCTCGGGTGAGTTCCAGGCTCCGGACTCCAGGCTCCTGGGTCAGGGCTCCAGACTCCAGCTCCAAGCTCCAGCTCCAGGCTCCAGGCTCCAGGCTCAAGGCTCAAGGCTCCAGGTTCCGCTCTCCAGGCTCCATGTTACAAGCTCTGGGATCCAGGCTAAAGGCTCCAGGCTCGGGGTCAGTTCCAGGCTAAGGCTCCAGGTTCTTCTCTCCAGGCTTTGCTTGCCAGGCTCCGGGCTGTGGGCTCATGGCTCACGGCTAAAGGCTCAAGGCTCCAGGCTTAGGCTCCAGGGTCGGCGTCAGTTCCAGGATCCAGGCTCCATGCTTCAGGCTCTGGGCTCAAGGCTCCGGGCTCAGTGTCAGTTCCAGGCTCCGTGCTTCCCCCTCAAGGCTCCAGGCTCCGGGCTCCTGGCTCTTTTCATGGGGTCAGTTCACAGATCTGGTCTCCAGGTTTTAGGCTCCATTTCTCGGGCTCTAGGTCAGATCCAGGCTACAGGCTACATAGTCCAGGTTCATTCTACGCGTTCCAAGCTCAAGGCTCTTAGCATCAGGTTCCAGGCTGAAGGCTCCAAGCTCAAGGATTCCAGGTTAAGGTAAGTTCCATGCTCAAGGGTAAGGCTCAAAGATCAAGGATCGGGGTCAATTCCAGGCTGAAGTCACCGGGCTCTTGGCTGCGGGCCTCCAGGCTCAAGGCGCCATGCTTCAAGCTCTTGGCTCCAGGCTCAGGCTCTGGGTCGGTTTCAGGCTCCGGGATCCATGCTCGGGGTCAGGGCTCCAGACTCAAGACTTCAGACTCAGGCTCAAGGCTCCATGCTTAGAGCTCTTGGATCCAGCCTAAAGGCTCAATGGTTGGGGTCAGTTTCAGGCTCCAGGCTCCATGCTCATGGTTCCGGGCTCAGCGTCAGTTCCAGTTTCCAGGGCTCCCCGCTCAAGGCTCCGGGCTCCAGGCTCTTTGCATTTGGTCAGTTCCAAGTTCCGGTCTCCAGGTTTTAGGCTCACATTTCAGGCTCGGGGTCAGTTCAAGGCTGATGGCTCCATATTCCAGGCTCGTTGCAACCGCTTTCCAGGCTCCAGGCTCCCTTCACCGTGCTCAAGGCTTAAGCTCAAGCTCATGGCTCAAGGCTCTGGGTAAGTTCCACGCTATAGGCTCCAGGCTCCATGCTCAAGGCTTCATGGTTCAGGCTCTTGGCTCCAGGGCTCCAGGCACAAGGCTCCAGGCTCCAGGCACAAGGCTCCAGGCTCCTTTCCCCAAGGGATCAAGGGTTGGATTTGGAGTATGTTCGTAGCTCCGGGCTCCAGGTTTTAGACTCCATAATACGGGCTCAGTTCTAGGCTAAAGGCTCTATTTTCCAGGCTCGTGACTACGCGTTCCAGGCTCCATGCACCTTGCTCCAGGCTCAAGGTTCAGGGCTCGGGTCAGTTCCATGCTCCGGGCTCAAGCATCCAGCCTCAAGGCTCAGAGTTCAGTTCATGGCTCCAGTCACCAGGCTCTAGACTCCATGCTCAAGGCTCCATGCTTAAAGCTCTTGGCTCCAGGCTATATACTAAGGACCAGTGTCAGTTCCAGGCCTCGGGCTCCACACTTCAGGCTCCGGGTCAAGACTCCAGGCTCAAGGCTCTTGGCATGGGGTCCGTTCCAAGTTCCGGTCTCCAGGGTTTTGGCTCCAATTTTCGGGCTTGGAGTCAGTTCCAGGCTCCAGGTCAATAGTCCAGGTTCGTTTTCTATGCGTTCCAGGTTCAAGGCTCCCAGTACAAGGCTCAAAGCTTAAGGCTCAGAGCTCAGGCTCCAGGCTCGGGGTGAGTTCCATGCTCCGGGCTTAAGGCTCCAAGCTCAAGGCTCTGGGTCAGTTCCAGGCTCAAGTCACAAGGCTCCGGGCTCCCGGGCTTAAGGCTCCGCACTCAAGAATCCTGGCTTTTTGTCTTTTCCATGCTATGAGCTCAGGCTAACGGCTCAGACTCCAGGATTGGGGTCAGTTCAAGGCTCCGGGCTTAAGGCTTCAGGCTCCAGGCTCCTGCTCAGGCTCCAGGTTCCAGGCTCCAGGCTCCAGGGTCGGAAGTCATTTCCATGCTCTGGCTCCGGGCTCCGGGATCCGGGATCCGGGCTCCGGGCTAAAGGCTCCGCGCTCAAGAATCCTGGCTTTTTGTCTTTTCCAGGCTACTAGCCTCCAGGCTAAAAGGCTCCAGACTCCAGGATTGGGGTAAGTTCAAGGCTCCGGGCTGAACGGCTCCAGGCTCCAGGCTCAGGTTCCAAGCTCGAAGCTCCCGGCTAAAGGCTCCACAATCAGGCTCTGGGCTAAGGGTAAGCTCCAGGCTCGGGCTCCAGGTTCCAGAATCAAGGCTCCAGGCTCCAGGCTGCCAGGCGCAGGCTGCAGGCTCAGCTCCAGGCTCCAGGCTCCAGGCTCCAGGCTCCAGGCTCCAGGCTCCAAGCTCCAGGCTCCAGGCTCGGGTTCAGTTCCAGTCTCGATGTTCTGGCTCCAGGCTCCGGGCTCAGGCTCGGGCTCCAGGCTTGGGCGTGATGTCATCTTCCAGGCTCTAGGCTCCATGCTCCAGACTCCAGGGTCCAGGCTCCAGGCCTCCAGGCTCGTGATAAGTTCGAGGCTCCCGGCTCTTGGCTCTTTGGTCGGGTTCGGCGTCAGTTCCAGGGTCCGGGCTATAGGTTCCAGGTTTCCAGGCTCCAGGCTCATCGATCCAGTATACAGGCTCCAGATTCAGGGTAAGTTTCATGCTCCAGTCTCAAGTCTAGAGGCTCCAGTCTCCAAGTCTCCGGTTCAGTTCAAGGCTCCAGGCTCCAGACTCCTATTCCAGAACTCCAGATCAAGTCTCCAGGCTCAAGGCTCAGGGCTACGGCAGGGAGTCAGTTCCAAGTTCCGGTTTCCCAGCTTTCAGGCGCAAGGCTTCCTGCAAGGGGAAAGTTTCATGCTTGGGGTTCCACACCCAGGGCTCCCGCTCCAGGCACGGGGGTTTTTTCCAGCCTCTGGGCTTAAGGTATTGGGCTCGGGGTTCTTCTTCCAGGTCAAATTTAAGGCTCCAGTTTCAAGGCTCCCAGCTCCAGTCTCAAAGCTCCAGGCTCTTGGCTCAAGATCAGTTCCATACTTCGGTTCCAGGAACCAGGTTTTGGGTTCGGGGTTTATTCATGCTCTGGCCTTCGGGCTCCAGGCTCCAGGCTTCGGGCTCAAGGCTACAGGCTTTGGGCTCGGGGTAAGTTCCATGTTCGGGATCCACGCCCCTGGCTCCAGGCTCTGAGAACGGGGTCAGTTCCGCACTCGGGCTCCAGAAACAAGGTTCAAGGCTCCACACTAGGGGGTCAGTTCCAGGCTCCGGACTCCAGGCTCCGGGGTGAGGGCTCCAGACTCAAGCCTCCAGCCTCCAGGTCAAGGCTCAGGCTCCACTCTCCAGGGTCCATGTTTCAAGCTCTTGGATCCAGGCTTAAGGCTCCCATGCTTGGGGTCAGTTCCAGGCTCCAGGCTCAATGCAATCAGTCTCCGGGCCTCAAGGCCTCCGAGCTCAGTGTCAGTTCCAGGCCTCCGGGCTCCCGTCAAAGCTCCAGGCTCGGCTCCGGCTCCAGGCTTGGGCCTGGGGTTAGTTCCAAGCTCCGGTCTCCAGGTTTTAGGCTCCACATTTCTGGCTCGGGTCAGTTCAAGGCTAATGGCTCATTTTCCATGCTCGTCGCTACGCGTTCCAGGCTCCCAGCTCTAGGCTCAAAGCTCCCAGGCTCTGGGCTCAAGATCAGTTCCGTACTTCGGTCTACAGGACACAGGTTTCGGGTTCAGGGAATATTCCATGCTCTTGCCTTCTTGCTCCAGGCTCCAGGATCCAGGCTCCAGGCTCCAGGCTCATGCTCAGGCTCCAGGCTCAAGGCTCCTCACTCCAGGCTCCAGGCTCATGTTTCAAGATCTGGGATCCAGGCCAAAGGCTCCATGCTTGGTAGTTCAGGCTCTAGGCTCAAGGATCTAGGCTCCAGGCTCCAGGCTCCAGGCTCCAGGCTCCAGGCTCCAGGATCCAGGCTCCAGGCTCAGGCTCGGGGGTCAGTTCCATGCTCAATTTTCCAGGTTCTTCTCTCCAGGCTTCGCTCTCCAGGCTGCAGGCTTTTGGCTCATGGCTCATGGCTACAGGCTCAAGTCTCCAGGCTATAGGCTCCATGGTCAGCATCAGTTCCAGGCTCTGAGCTCAATGCTTCAGGCTCTGGGCTCAAGGCTCCGGGCTCAGTGTCAGTTCCAGGCTTTTTGCTTCCCCCTCAAGGCTCCAGGCTCTGGTCTCCAGGACTCTTTTCATGGGGTAGGTTCCAAGATCTGGTCTCCAGGTTTTTGGCTCCATTTCTCGGGCTCTAGGTCGCTCCCAGGCTACAGGCTCATTTTCCAGGTTTGTTGCTACGCGTTCCAGGCTCAAGGCTCCCAGCACCAGGTTCCAGCCTGAAGGCTCCAAGCTCAAGGCTCCAGGTTAAGGGTAAGTTCCATGCTCAAGGGTAAAGGCTCAAAGATCAAGGCTCGGGGACAATTCAAGGCTGAAGTCACCGGGCTCTTGGCTGCGGGCTCCAGGCTCAAGGCGCCATGCTTCAAGGTCTTGGCTCCAGGCTCATTGCTCCACACTCGGGGTCAGTTCCAGGCTCGGACTCCATGCTCTGGGGTCAGGGCTACAGACTACAGACTCCAGGCTCTAGGCTCCATGCTTAGAGCTCTGGGGATCCAGGCTTAAGGCTCCATGCTCGGGGTTAGTTTCAGGCTCCAGGCTCCATGCTAATGGTTCCGGGCTCAAGGCTCCGGGCTCAGCGTCAGATCCAGTTTCCGGGCTCCCCGCTCAAGGCTCAAGGCTCCGGGCTCACGGCTTGGAGTCAGTTCCAGGCTCCGGTCTCCAGGTTTTAGGCTCCACATTTCGGGCTCGGGGTCAGTTCAAGGCTAATGGCTCCATATTCCAGGCTCGTTGCAACGCTTTCCAGGCTCCAGGCTCCCTTCACCAGGCTCAAGGCTGAAGGCTCAAAGCTCATGCTCAAGGCTCTGGGTAATTCTTTCTCCGGGCTCAAGACTCCAAGCTCAAGGCTTGGGGGCAGTTCCACGCTATAGGCTCCAGGCTCCAGCTCAAGGCGTCATGGTTCAGGCTTTTGGCTCCAGCTCAAGGCTCCAGAAACAAGGCTCCAAGCTCAAGGATCATGGCTCCAGGCTCAAGGCTCAAGGCTCAAGGCTCTAGGGCTCCAGGCTCCAGGCTCGGGGTCAGTTCATGGCTCAAGGCTTCAGGCTCTTCTCTCCAGGCTTCACTCTCAGGCCTCCGGGCTGCGGGCTCAGGCTCAGGCTCATGGCTCCAGGCTCCAGGCTGAAAGGTGCAGGCTCCAGGGTCATTGTTAGTTGAAGGGCTCCGTTCTCCAAGGCTACTGGCTCCAGACTCCCAGGCTCGGAATATGTTTCAGGCTCCGGGCTAAAGGATCCAGGCTCCACACTCTGGTTTTGGGCACTTCAATGTTCTGGGCCCTCCAGGCTCAAGCTTCTAGGCTCGGTGTCAGTTCCAGGCACCGTACTCCAGGCTCCAGGTTCAAAGCTCCAGGCTCAAGGCTCAAGGCTCCAGGCCCATGCCCCAAACACCAGGTCATGACTCCAGGTTCCTTGCTGAGGGAAAAATTTCTAGGCTGTGGGCTCTTTGCTCCAGGCTCAGTGTCCTTTTCTAGGCTTTGGGCTCCATGTTCCGTGCTCCAGGCTCCAAGCTCCAGGCTCCAAGCTCCAGGCTACAGGCTCCCATGCTCTAGGCTTGGGGTCAGTTAAGGTCAGGCTCAAGGCTCCAGGTGCCATTGTTCAAGGCTCCGGGCTCCAGGCTCCAGGCTCCAGCTCCCAACTCCAGGCTCCAGGCTCAAGGCTCCAGGTTCTGTGCTCATTTTCCCGATTTCAAGAATCTGAACAAGGGTTTAAGTTCCATGCTCTGGCTCAGGGCTAAAGCATCCAGTCTCCATGCTTCAGATTCCAGGCTCCCTGCTAAAGGCTCATGGCTCCGCGCTCAAGGCTCCGGGCTCCAGGCTTTTGGCTTGGGTCTTCTTCCAGGGTCTAGGCTCAAGGCTGAAGGTTCAAGGCTCATAGCCTCTAGGCTCAAAGCTCCAGGCTCAAAGCTCAAGGCTCTGAGCTCAAGATCAGTTCCATACTTCGGTCTCCAGGACCCAGGTTTCGGAGTGTATTCCATGGTCTGGCCTTCGGGCTCCAGGCTCCAGGCTTCGGGCTCGAGGTAAATTCCATGCTCGGGGATCACGCCCCTGGCTCCAGGCTCTGAGAACGGGGTCTTTTCTACACTCCGGGCTCCAGAAACCAGGTTCAAGGCTCCTCACTCGGGGTCAGTTCCAGTCTCAGGACTCAAGGCTCCGGGGTGAAGGCTCTAGACTCCAGACTCAAGGCTCAGGCTCAAGGCTCAAGGCTCCAGGCGCCGCTCTCCAGGCTCCATGTTTCAAGTCTGGGATCCAGGCTTAAGCTCCATGCTTGGGGTCAGTTCCAAGCTCCATGCTATAGGCTCAGGGCTCACGGCTCCGGGCTTATTGTCAGTTCCAGGCTCCGGGCTCCCTGCTCAAAGCTCCAGGCTCCGGGCTCCAAGCTCTGGGCCTGGGGTCAGTTCCAAGCTCCGGTCTCCAGGTTTTAGGCTCCCACATTTCGTGCTTGGGGTCAGTTCAAGGATAATGGCTCCATTTTCCAGGCTCGTTGCTACGCGTTCCAGGCTTCAGGCTCCCGGCACCAGGCTCAAGGCTGAAGGCTAAAAGCTCAAGGCTCCAGGCTCAGGGTAAGTTCCTTGCTTCGGGCTCAAAGCTCCAGCCCAAGGCTTGGTGTCAGTTCCACGCTCTAGGCTCCAGGCTCCACGCTCAAGGGCTGCATGTTCAGGCTCTTAGCTCCAGGCTCCAGGCTCCAGTGTCCAGGCTCCACGCTCAAGGCTCGGGGTCAGTACCAGGCTCAAGGCTCCAGGTTCTACTCTCCAGGCTTCGCTCTCCAGGCTCCGTGCGTCCCCCCTCGAGGCTCCAGGCTCCGGGCTCCGGGCTCCGGGCTCCGGGCTCCGGGCTCCAGTCTCAAGGCTCAAGGCTCCACGCTCAAGGCTCCAGGCCCCAGGGACTTGGTCAGTTGCAGACTCCGTTATCCAGGCTACCGGCTCAAGACTCTAGGCTCGGAGCAGTTCCAGGCTCCTGGCTAAAGGATCCAGGTTCCTCACATCCAGGCTCCCTGTTCCAGGCACAGGGCTCCGGGCTTGGTGTCAGTTCCATGCTCCGGCACCAAGCTCCAGCCTCTAGCTCGGGGTCACTTTCAGGCACTGCGCATCGGGCTCCAGGCTCAAGGCTCCATGATCCAAACTCAAGGTCAAGGCTCCAGGTTCCTTGCTGAGGGTCATTTCCAGGCTCCAGGCTCCTTTCCTAAGGGATCAAGGGTTTGGATTGGAGTATGTTCGTAGCTCCGGGCTCGAGGTTTTAGGCTCCATATTTCTGGCTCAGTTCCAGGCTACAGGCTCTATGCTTCAGGCTCGTGACTACGCGTTCCAGGGTCCAGGCACCTTGCTCCAGGCTCAAGGGCTCCGGGCTCGGGATCAGTTCCATGCTCGGGCTCAAGACTCCAGGCTCAAGGCTCTGAGGCAGTTCATGGCTCCAGTCCACCAGGCTCTAGACTCCATTCTCAAGGCTCCATGGTTCAAGCTCCAGGCTCCAGGCTTCAGTCTCAAGGCTCCAGGCTCCAGGGTTGGTGTAATTTCCTACTCCGGGCTCCAATCTCTATGCTCAAAGCTCTGGTGGGGGGTCAGGTTCCAAGCTCTCTGCACTGGGCTTCATGCCCCAGATTCAAGACTCCATGCTCCATGCTCTGGGCTCGAGGCTCCATGCTCAAAGCTCCGGGCTCCATGCTCCATGCTCCAAGCTCCGGGCTCCTTTCTCCGGTCACCAGGCTTCAGGCTTCAGGCTTTAGGCTTCAGCCTTCAGGCTTCAGGCTTAAGGCTCCGGGCTCAGGTTAATTCGAGGCTCTGGGCTCCAGTTTCAGTTTCAGGGTCAGTTTCAGGCTTCGTACTCCATGCTCCATGCTCAAGGCTCTGGTCCGTTCCAGGCTCGGGGTTCCAGCCTCCTACGTCTAGGCTCCGCATTCAATGTTCCGGCTCCAGGCTCAAGGCACGGGGTCAATTCCAGGCTCCGGTCTCCAAGTTCCGGACGTGTGGTCAGTTCCAAGCTCTGGGCTCTAGGCTCAGTGCTCCACGCTCCAAGCTTCAAGTTCCAGGCTTAGGCTTCATGCTCCAGGCTCCAGGCTCCATGCTCCAAGCCCCAGGCTAGGCGCTCAAGGCTCCGTACTCTTGGCTCCAGGCTCCAGGCATGGGGTAGGTTCAAAGTTCTGGGATCCAGGCTTCAGGCTCCAGGCTTCGGGTTTGGGGTAAGTTGCAGGCTCCGGGTTTCCATTCCTTGGCTCAAGACTCAGGCACGGGGTTATTTCCAGTCTCGGGCTCAAGACTTTGGGCCTTGGGTCTTCTTCCAAGCTCCAGGCTCCATGCTCCCGTTTCAAATCTTCCGGCTCAAAGCTCATGGCTCCGGGTTTGGGATCAGTTCCAGACTCCGGGTTCCAGGCTCCATTCTCGGGTTAGGTTCCAGTCTCGAGGTTCCTTGCTCTAGGCTCCGGGCTCCAGGCTTTTGGCTTGGTGTCTTCTTCCAGGCTCTAGGCTCTAGGCTCCAGGCTCCAGGCTCCTGACTCCAGGCTCCAGGCTCAAGGCTCAAGGTCAAGGCTCCAGGCTCAGGCTCCAGGCCTCCTGGCTCCAGGCTTGTGATCAGTTCTAAGCTCCAGCTCTAGGCTCAAGGGTCCGGGTTCGGCGTCAGTTCCAGGGTCCGGCCTCCAGGTTCCAGGTTCCAGGTTCAGCTTCCAGACTCCAAGCTCATCAATCCAGTATCCGGGCCTCCGGATTTAGGGTCAGTTCCATGCTCCAGTCTCCAGGCTCCAGTCTCCGGTTCAGTTCAAGGCTCCAGGCTCCAGGCTCCAAGTTCCAGACTCCAGTTTCCAGGCTCAAGTCTCCAGGCTCAAGGCTCAAAGCTACGGGCATGGAGCCAGTTCCAAGATCCGGTCTCCAGGCGCCAGGCTTCTGGCTAGGGGTAATTTCAAGCTTGGGGTTCCACACCCAGGGCTCCAGGCACGGGGTTTTTTCCAGGCTCTGGGCTCCAGGCTTTTGGCTCAGGGTCTTCATCCAGGCTCAAGGCTCCAGGTTCAAGGCTCCCAGCTCAAGGCTCAAGCTCCAGGCTCTGGGCTCAAGATCAGTTCCATACTCAGGTCTCCAGGACCCAGGTTTTTGTTTCAGGGTGTATTCCATGCTCTGGCCATCGGACTCCAGGCTCCAGGCTTCTGGCTCGGGGAAAGTTCCATGCTTGGGGATCCACGCCCCTTGCACCAGGCTCTGAGAACGGGGTCATTTTCACACACCGGGCTCCAGAAACCAGGTTCAAGGCTCCACACTAGGGGTGAGTTCCAGGCTCCAGACTCCAGTATCCTGGGTCAGGGCTCATGACTCCGACTCCATGCTTCAGGCTCCAGGCTTAAGGCACAGGCTCCAGACTCCAGGCTCCACTCTCCAGGCTCCAGGCTCAAGGCTCCAGGCTCCAGGCTCAAGGCTCCAGCTCAAGGCTCCAGGTCTTGGTCAGTTGCAGACTCCGTTATCCAGGCTACCGGCTCAAGACTCGAGGCTCAGGATGAGTTCCAGACTCCTGGCTAAAGGATCCAGGTTCCGCACTCCAGGCTCCTGTTCCAGGCACAGGGCTCAGGGCTATATGTCCGTTCCATGCTCTGGGCACCAAGCTCCAGCCTCTAGACTCGGGGTCAGTTTCAGGCACTGCGCATCGGCCTCCATGCTCCAGGCTCCATGACCCAAACTCAAGGTCAGGCTCCAGGTTCCTTGCTGAGGGTCATTCCCAGGCTCCAGGCTCCTTTCCTAAGGGATCAAGGTTTTGATTTGGAGTATGTTCGTAGCTCCGGGCTCCAGGTTTTAGGCTCCATATTTCTGTCTCAGTTCCAAGCTACAGGCTCTATGCTCCAAGCTCGTGACTACGCATTCAAGGGTCCAGGCACCTTGCTCCAGGCTCAAGGCTCCGGGCTCTGGGTCAGTTCAATTCTCCGGGCTCAAGACTCAAGGCTCAGAGTCGGTTCATGGCTCCAGTCACTTGGCTCTAGATTCCATGCTCAAGACTCCATGCTTCAAGCTCTTGGCTCCAGGTTATAGGCTCAAGGACCAGTGTCAGTTCCAGGCCTCGGGCTCCATACTTCAGGCTCCGGGCTCAAGGCTCCGGGCTCGGTTTAAGTTCCAGGCTCTTTGCTCCCCCCCTCACGGCTCTAGGGTCCGGGCTCCAGGCTCTTGGAATGGGGTCAGTTCCAAGTTCCGGTAACCAGGTATTTGGCTCAACTTTTCGGGCTTCGGGTCAGTTCCAGGCAACAGGCTCAAGAGTCCAGGTTCGTTTCTACGTGTTCCAGACTCAAGGCTCCCAGTACAAGGCTCAAAGCTTAAGGCTCAGAGCTCAAGACTCCAGGCTCAGGGTGAGTTCCATGCTCCGGGTTTAAGGCTCCAAGCTCAAGGCTCGGGGTCAGTTCCAGGCTCAAGTCACCAAGCTCTAGGCTCCAGGTTCTGGGTTCCAGGCTCCAGGCGCCATGCTTCAAGCTCTTGGCTCCAGGCTCCAGGCACGTGTTCAGTTCCAGGCTCGGGCTCCATGCTCCGGGGTCAGGCTCCAGACTCCAATCTCCAGGCTCCAGGCTCCAGGCTCTAGGCTCAAGGCTCCAGGCTCCAGGCTCCAGGCTCAAGGCTCCAGGCTCCAGGCTCCAGGCTCAAGGCTCCAGGGTCCAGGCTCAAAGCTCCTGGCTCAGGGCTCCAGGCTCCAAACTCAAGGCTCCAGGCTCCAGGCTAAACACTCCAGGCTCCGGGCTCCGGGCTCCGGGCTTCGGGCTGCGGGCTCCAGGTTCAAGACTAAATGCTCCGGGCTCCAGGCTCATGCTCAGGGTCAGTTCCAGGCTCCGAGCTTGATTTTTCAGGGTCATGGCTCAACACTCCGGGCTCCAGGCTCCAAGCTCCAATCTCAAGGCTCCATGCTTTAGGCTCCAGGCTTCAGGCTTCAGGCTCCGGGCTTCGGCATGCGGGCTACGGGCTGCGGGATGCGTGCTTCATGCTTCAGGCTCCGGGTTGCGGGTTCCAGGCTCAAGACTAAAGGCTCCGGGCTCCAGGCTCCAGGCATTGGGATCAGTTCCAAGTTCAAGTCTCCCGGCTTCAGGTGCTAGACTTCTTTCTCGGGGTAAGTTCCATGCTCCGGGGTCAAGGCTCCAAGCTCAAGGCTCTGGGTCAGTTCAAGGCTCAAGTAACCGGGCTCAAGGCTCCAAGCTCCATGCTCCAGGCACGGGGTCAATTCCAGTCTACGGGCTCCAGGGTCTGGCTTAAGGTTCTGTGCTTAGGGTCAGTTCCAGCTCCAAGCACGGGCTCTTGGCTCCACGCTCCTTGCTCCTTGCTCCAGGCTTCAGGCTTCAGGCACGGGGTCAATTCCAGGCTCCGGACTCCAGGCTTAAAATCTCCATGCTCACGGCTCTAGGCTCACGGCTCCATGCTCCGGGCTCCATGCTCGGGGTCAGTTCCTAGGCTTTTTTCCTCGTGGCCAGATCCAAGCTCCGGGCTCTTTTCTCTAGGCACGGGGCAAGTTTGAGGATCTGGGCTCCGAGCTCCAGTCCTTAAGGCCGTGGCTAAAAGTTCCGCTCTACAGGCTCCGCCCTCCAGACTTAAGGCTCAAGGTTATTTTTAAGTTGCAGGCTCCGGGCTCCGGGCTCCGGGCTCCGGGCTCCGGGCTCCGGGCTCCGGGCTCCGGGCTCCGGGCTCCGGGCTCCGGGCTCTTTGCAACGGCCTCCTGGCTCCATGTTTGGGGTCATTTCCAGGCTTACGGGCTCTTTTTTTTTCTCCACTTTTAAAAAAGAATGTTTTTGTATCAGGGAAAACTTTATGAACTGATAAGACTCGAAGAAAATGGCAATAAAACCACTAATTTCTGACTTGGTTTTGCGTTTTTCTACTTTTCTGAGTAGAAGTGGTAAAATGTCATTTTTGAGCGTTTCAGACGATAAGAAGGTGTTTTAGTCACTGTGAGAAAAGGATGTTTTTTTCTCAAGCAGAACTTTATGATCTGATAAAACTTTAAACCAAAATGCCATAAAACACTTATTTCTGATATGTTTTTTGTTTTTCATGCTTTTTCTGACTTTATAGGTAAAAATATCATTTTTGAGCGTTTTACACGATAAGAAGCTGTTTTGGTCACTTTGAGACAAGGATGTTTTTTTTTTTCAAGCAGAAGTTCATGATTTGACAATACTTTTACAAAAAAGCCATTAAAAACTTATTTCTGATTTGTTTTTGGTGGTTTCATGCTTTACTGTGTAGAAGAGGACAAAAATGTCATTTTGAGCGTTTCAGACGATAAAGGAGCTGTCCACTATGTCACTATGAGACAAGGATGCTTTTCTTCTCAAGCAAATCTTCATGATTTAGAATACTTTTACAAAAACCCATAAAACACTTAGTTCTTACTTATTTTTAGTGTTTTCATGCTTTTCTGAGTAGAACAGGAAAAAATGTCATTTTTGAGCGTTTCAGACGAAAAGAAGCTGTTTTGGTCACTTTGAGACAAGGATGTTTTTTTTCTGAAGCAAAACGTTAGGAACTGATAAGGCTTTACAAAAATGCCATAAAAAAATTATTTCTGACTTGTTTTTAGTGTTTTAATACTTTTCTGAGTAGAAAAGGCAAAATGTCATTTTGAGCGTTTCAGACGAAAAGAAGCTGTTTTGGTCACTTTGAGACAAGGATGGTTTTTTTTCTCAAGCAAAACGTTAGGAACTGATAAGGCTTTACAAAAATGCCATAAAACAAGTATTTCTGACTTGTTTTTAGTGTTTTCATACTTTTCTGAGTAGAAGAGGAAAAAAGTGTCATTTTTTAGCGTTTCAGACGAAAAGAAGCTGTTTTGGTCACTTTGAGACAAAGATGTTTATTTTAAAACAGAACTTCATTATTTGAGAATACTTTTACAAAAAAGCCATAAAACACTTATTTCTCACTTGTATTTTTTGTTTTCATTCTTTTCTGAGAAGAAGAGGAAAAATGTCATTTTCGAGCGTTTCACGCAATAAGATTTTTTTCTTTTCACTTTGAGACAAGGACGTTTTTTCAAGACCTGAGAAGAGTTGGACAAAATAGCCATAAAACACTTCTTTTTGACTTTTTTTTTTTTTTTTTTTTTTTTTTTTTTTGTTAGTGTTTGACGATATTGATTGATAGTGATTGACTATATTGGTAAAAATGACAGTTTTTGAACGTTTCATGGAAGCAGAAGCTGAGTTGGTCACTTTTGAGACAAGGTGTTTTTTTCTCAAGCAGCACGTAAAGCTTCACACTTTGTTCTGGCATTTCTCAAACCGCCCCGTGGAGATGGAAATCTGCCTCACATTACAGCCACACTCTAGCGGAAGAACTCTGTCCATGGTCCTGATTCTTTGTCTTTCTTTCTCTCTTGCTCTCTCTCCCTCTTTCCTCCACCCCCTTCAACCTGCACACTGGCGTGGATGGACAAGGAAGAGCACTGGGAAATGTCGCACTGCCCTCTTCAGGTTTAGACTGGGACGGCTGGTGAACGGTGTGGACTCTTTCTTTTTTCCAGCCCGTGTGGACTTGTTATTTTCCAGAGACAGAAAACCGGTTAGCCTAACCCGTTTTTAAGCTCCAGTTCTTTTCTCATCTGGAGCTGGATAACGATAAAACATGAACCGTATGTGGAACTTGTTATTTTTGTGTTCCAGAGAAAATCCCTGTAAGCCTAACACCTTTTTTATTTTTAACCTCCGGGGCTTCTCCTCAAACTTAGCCCGAAACCTAACCTTGTTCAGGTCTGCATGTTTTCCCCTCTCTCCCCTCTCTTCTCTCCGGCCCCCCTGAAAGCTGCTCACTGAGTTTCACCTTGAAGCTGCACATTGGCATGCCCTGAGGAGGAGGAACTCCGGGAAACGTCGCGCTGACCCGTGTCAGGATTAGGCCGGGACGGCCGGCGGACCGTGTAGACTCTGTCTTTTTTCCAGGCCTGTGTGGGACTTTGCTATTTTTTCCAGACCTGTGTGGGAATCTGTTGTGTTTTTACAAAGGACAGAACGCCGGTTAGCTTATCCCCTTTTTCACCTCCGCTGTTTTTCTCATCTGGAGCTGGATAATGGTAAAACTCGAACCGTATGTGGGACTTTGTTATTTTTTTTCCCAGACAGAACCCCTGTAAGCCTACCACTTTTTGACCTCTGGTGCTTCTCTCACGTGGAGCTTGATAACGGTAAAACTCAAACCGTCTGTGGCCATTTTTCAGATCTCTGCTCCTCCTTTCCCTGGTCTTACTCTTTTTTTCTTTCTTTCTCCCACTCTTTCCTCCAGCCACCTTAAAGCTGTACACTGAGTTAAGGCATTTTTCAAACCGTCCCGTGGAGACAGAATGCTGCCCCACATTGCAGCCACACAGTGGGGGCTTAACTCTGGCCCTCCTTTCCTGTCTTCGGTGTGACTCGGGCTTCTACAAACTGATTGCACTTTATGTATGTATTGTATTTTAAATGTATTGTAATGGTATTTATTGTGTTTTAATGGTATTTGAATTGTATTTTCTTTTTACTTTTTATTTATGCTTTGCACTGTAAAGAACTTTTTGACTGTGTCTGTGAACGTGCTCTTTCAATAAAATTTATTGACTCTTTTTCCCACTTACTGTCTTACTCGTCCCCCCCCCCCCCCCCCCTCCCCCTTTCTTCATCAGCCACCTTAAAGCTTCACACTTGGACTGAAAATCAAATCCTCTGGCCCGGTTAAGGTTAGGGCTGAGGCCAGGGAAGGGCCGGGGTTTTGGCTCCGGGCTCGGGCTCGGGCTCGGGCTCGGGCTCGGGCTCGGGCTCGGGCTCCGTTCCAGGGTTTAGGGTTAGGGCTGAGGCCAGAGCCAGGGTTGGGGCTCCGGGCTTTGGCTAAGTTCCAGGGTTCAGGTTAGGGCTGAGGCAAGGGTCAGGGTTAGGGCTCCGAGCTTTGGCTCCGTTCCTTGGTTTAGGGTTAGGGCTGAGGCCAGGGCAAGGGTTGGGGCTCCGGGCTCGAGCTAAGTTCCAGGATTCGGGTTAGGGCTGTGGCCTGGGTGAGGGTAAGGGTTCCGAGCTCGGGCTCAATTTCAGGCTCCAGGCTCCGGGCTACAGGCTACAGGCTCCGCGCTCAAGAATCCTGGCTTTTTGTCTTTTCCAGGCTACGAGCTCCAGGCTAAAGGCTCCAGACTCCAGGATTGGGGTCAGTTCAAGGCTCTGGACTTAAGACTCCAGGCTCCAGGCTCCAGGCTCCAGGCTCCAGGCTTCAGGCTTCAGGCTCCAGGTTCCAAGCTCGAAGCTCCCGGCTCAAGGCTCCACAATCCAGGCTCTGGGCTAAGGGTAAGCTCCAGGCTCCAGGCTCCAGTCTCCAGAATCCAGGCTCAAGACTCCAGGCTCCAGGCTCAAGGCTCCAGGCTCAGAGCTCCAGGCTCCAGGCTCCAGGCTCCAGGCTCCAGGCTCGGGTTCAGTTCCAGTCTCAAGTTCCTGGCTCCAGGGTCCGGGCTCCAGGCTTTGGGCTTGGTGTCTTCTTCCAGGCTCTAGGCTCAATGCTCCAGACTCAAGGGTCCAGGCTCCAGGCTCGTGATAAGTTCGAGGCTCCTGGCTCTTGGCTCTTTGGTCCGGGTTCGGCGTCAGTTCCAGGGTCCGGGCTATAGGTTCCAGGTTCCAGGCTCATCGATCCAGTATACGGGCTGCGGATTCAGGGTCTTTTCCATTCTCCAGTCTCCGGGCTCAAGTCTCCTGTTCAGTTCAAGGCTCCAGGCTCCAAGTTCCAGACTCCAGGCTCCAGGTTTCAAGTCTCCAGGCTCATTGCTCCAGGCTACGGGCATGGAGACAGTTCCAAGTTCCGGTCTCCAGGCGCCAGGCTTCTTGCTCGGGGTAAGTTTCATGCTTGGGGTCATCACCCAGGGCTCTAGGCACCAGGCATGGGGTTTTTTCCAGGCTCCAGGCTTTGGGCTCGGGGTCTTCTTCCAGGGTCAAGGCTCAAGGCTCAAGGTTCAAGGCTCCTAGCTCAAGGCTCAGAACTCCAGGCTAAAAGTTCAAAGCTCAAGGCTCTTGGCTCAAGATCAGTTCCAAACTCCGGTCTCAAGGACGCAGGTTTCTGGTTCGGGGTGCATTCCATGCTCTGGCCTTCGGGCTCCAGGCTCCATGCTTCGGGCTCGGGGAAAGTTCCATGCTCAGGGATCCACTCCCATTTCTCCAGGCTCTGAGAACTGGGTCATTTCCACACTCCGCGCTCCAGAAACCAGGTTCAAGGCTCACACTCGGGTGAGTTCCAGGCTCCGGACTCCAGGCTCCGGGGTGAGGGCTCCAGACTAGAGACTCCAGGCTCCAAGCTCCAGGCTCCAGGCTCAAGGCTCCAGGCTCCGCTCTCCAGGCTCCATGTTTCAAGCTCTGGGATCAAGGCTTAAGGCTCCATGTTTGGGGTCAGTTCCAGGCTCCATGCTTAAGGCTCCAGGCTCGAGGCTCCGGGTTCAGTGTCAGTTCCAGACACCGGGCTCCCCGCTCAAAGCTCCAGGCTCCGGGCTCAAGGCTCTTGGCCTGGGGAAAGTTCCAAGCTCTGGTCTCCACATTTCTGGCTCGGGGTCAGTTCAAGGCTAATGGCTCCATTTTCCATGCTCGTTGCTACGCAGGCTCCCAGCTCCAGGCTCAAAGCTCCAGGCTCAAAGCTCCAGGCTCTGGGCTCAAGATCAGTTCCATACATCGGTCTACAGGACACGGGTTTCGGGTTCAGGGAATATTCAACGCTCTTGCCTTCTTGCTCCAGGCTTCGGGCTCCGGGCTGCGGCCTGCGGGTTTCGGGCTGCATACTCCATGCTCAAGGCTCCGGGCTACAGGCTCCAGGCCCAAGACTAAAGGCTCTGGGCTCCAGGCTCCAGGCTCAAGGCTTGGGGTCAGTTCCAGGCTCCGGGCTCTATGTTTCAGGGTCATGGCTCAAGACTCCAGGCTCCAGGCTCCAGGCTCCAGGATCCAGGCTCCAGGCTCCATGCTCAAGGCTCCAGGCTCAAGGCTCCTCACTCCAGGCTCCAGGCTCCAGAATCCAGGCTCAGGGCTCCAGGCTCAAGGTTCAGGGCTCCAGACTCCGCTCTCCAGGCTCCATGTTTCAAGCTCTGGGATCCAGGCAAAAGGCTCCATGCTTGGGGTCAGTTCCAGGCTCTAGGCACAAGGATCTAGGCTCCAGGCTCCAGGCTCCAGGCTCCAGGCTCCAGGCTCCAGGCTCCAGGCTCCAGGCTCGGGGTCAGTTCCAGGCTCAAGGCTACAGGTTCTTCTCTCCAGGCTTCGCTCTCCAGGCTCCGGGCTGTGGGCTCATTGCTCATGGCTCATGGCTACAGGCTCAAGGCTATAGGCTCCATGGTCGGCGTCAGTTCCAGGCTCAGGGCTCAATGCTTCAGGCTCTGGGCTCAAGGCTCCGGGCTCAGTGTCAGTTCCAGGCTTTGTGCTTCCCTCTCAAGACTCAAGGCTCTGGGCTCCAGGCTACGGGCATAGAGTAAGTTCCAAGTTCCGGTCTCCCGGCTTTCAGCAGCAAGCTTCTGGCTCGGGGTAAGTTTCATGCTGGGGGTTCATCACCCAGGGCTCCAGGCTCAAGGCACGAGGTTTTTTCCAGCCTCCGGGCTCAAGGCTTTGGGCTCGGGGTCTTCTTGTTGGGTCTAGGCTCAAGGCTCCAGGTTCAAGTCTCCCGTTTCCAGGCTGAAAGCTCCAGGCTCTGGGCTCAAGATCAGTTCCATACTTCGGTCTCCAGGAACCAGGTTTCGGGTTCGGGGTGTGTGCCATGCTCTTGCCTTCGGGCTCCAGGCTTCGGGCTCAAGGCTCCAGGCTCCAGGCTTCTGGCTCGGCGTAAGTTCCATGCTCGGGGATCCACACCCCTTGCTCCAGGCTCTGAGAACGGGGTCAGTTCTGCACTCCGGGCTCCAGAAACAGGGTTCAAGGCTCCACACTCGGGGTCAGTTCCAGGCTCCGGACTCCAGGCTCCGGGGTGAGGGCTCCAGACTCAAGCCTCCAGGCTCCAGGCTCCAGGCTCCAGGCTTCAGGATCCAGTCTCCAGGCTCCAGGCTCCAGGCTCCAGCCTCCCGGCTCCAGGCTCAAGGCTAACAGCTCCACGCTCACGGCTCAATGCTCCGAGCTCCAGGCTCCAGGCTTGGGGTGAGTTCTTGTCTCCGGGCTGCAGGGTCCTGGCTAAAGGTTCCGTGCTCGGGGTCAGTTCCAGTCTCCGGGCTCCGGGCTCCGGGGTCCAGGCTCCAGGCATAGGGTAATTTCATGGCTCCTGGCTCAAGACTCCAGGCTCTGGACTTGGGGTCAGTACAAGGCTTTGGGCTCACGGCTCCAGGCTCACGGCTCCATGTTCCGGACCCCAGGCTCCAAGCTCAAGGTTCTTTGTTTGGGGTCAGTTCCAGGCTCCGCGCTCCACGCTCCATGTTCAGGGCTCCGGGCTCAGGCTCATTCTTGGCTCCGGGCTCCAAGGTGCGGACTGAAGGTCAGTTCCAGGCTCTATGCTCCAGGCTCCAAGCTCACGGCTCCATGCTACGGGATCCATGCTTGGGGTAAGTTCCAGGATTCGGGCTCCAGGCTCAGGGATCAAGGCTTAATGTTCATGGTCAGTTCAAGACTCCGGGTTCTTTTCTCCGGGCTAGGTGTCACTTCGAGTATCTTGGTTCCGGGCTCCAGTCTTCAAGGTCTTGGCTCTAGATTCCGCGCACAAGGCTCCAGCTCCGGGCTCCAGTCTCCAGTCTCAAGGCTTCAGGCTCCAGGCTCCAGGCTCCAGGGTCTTGGTCAGTTGCAGACTACGTTACCATGCTACCGGCTCAAGACTCTAGGCTCGAGATCAGTTCCAGGCTCCGGGCTTAAGGATCCAGGCTCCGCGATCAAGGCTCCTGGTTCCAGACTCCAGGCTCCAGGCTAAAGGCTCCAGGCTACGGGCATGGAGTCAGTTCCAAGATCCGGTCTCCAGGTGCCAGGCTTCTTGCTTGGGGTAAGTTTCATGCTTGGGGTTCCACACCCAGGGATCCAGGCACGGGGTTTTTCGAGACTCTTGGCTCCAGGCTTTGGGTCTTCATCCAGGCTCAAGGCTCTTGGTTATAGGCTCCCAGCTCCAGGCTCAAAGCTCCAGGTTCAAAGCTCCGGGCTCTGGGCTCAAGATCAGTTCCATACTCCGGTCTCCAGGACCCAGGTTTCGGGTTCGGGGTGTATTCCATGCTCTGGCCTTCGGGCTCCAGGCTCCAGGCTCCAGGCTCCAGGCTTCTGGCTCGGGGTAAGTTCCATGCTTGGGGATCCACGCCCTTGGCTCCAGGCTCTGAGAACGGGGTAATTTCCACACTCCGGGCTCCAGAAACCAGGTTCAAGGCTCCACACTCGGGGTGAGTTCCAGGCTCCGGACTCCAGGCTCCTGGGTAAGGGCTCCAGACTCCTGACTCCATGCTCCAGGCTCCAGGCTCCAGGCTCAAGGCTCCAGCCTCCGCTCTCCAGGCTCCATTTTTCAAGCTCTGGGATCCAAGCTAAAGGCTCCATGCTTAGGGTCAGTTTCAAGCTAAAGGCTCTAGGCTCCAGGCTCCAGGCTCAAGGATCCAGGCTCCAGGTTCTTCTCTCCAGGCTTCGCTCTCCAGGCTCCGGGCTGTGGGCTAATGGCTCAAGGCTACAGGCTCAAGGCTACAGGCTATAGGCTGCAGGGTCGGCGTCAGTTCCAGGCTCCGGGCTCCATGCTTCAGTCTCTGGGTTTAAAGCTCCGGGCTCAGTGTCAGTTCCAGGTTCCGTGCGTCCCCCTCAAGGCTCCAGGCTCCAGGCTCCAGGCTCCAGGCTCCAGGCTCCAGGCTCCAGGCTCCAGGCTCCAGGCTCCAGGCTCTTTTCATGGGGTCAGTTCCAAGAACTGGTCTCCAGGTTTTTGGCTTCATTTCTCGGGCTCTAGGTCAGCTCCAGGCTAAAGGCTCCATTTTCCAGGATCGTTACTACGCGTTCAAGGCTCAAGGCTCCCAGCACCAGGTTCCAGGCTGAAGGCTCCAAGCTCAAGGCTCCAGGTTAAGGGTAAGTTCCATGCTCAAGGGTAAAGGCTCAAAGATCAAGGCTCGGGGTCAATTCCAGGCTGTAGTCACCGGGCTCTTGGATGCGGGCTCCAGGCTCAAGGCGCCATGCTTCAAGCTCTTGGCTCCAGACTCATGGCTCCAGGCTCGGGATCAGTTTCAGGCTCCGGGCTCCATCCTCCGAGGTCAGCGCTCCCGACTACAGACTCCAGACTCCAGGCTCAAGGCTCCATGCTTAGAGCTCTTGGATCCAGGCTAAAGGCTCCATGCTCGAGGTCAGTTTCAGGCTCCAGGCTCCATGCTAATGGTTCCGGGCTCAAGGCTCCGGGCTCAGTGTCAGTTCCAGTTTCCGGGCTCCCCGCTCAAGGCTCCGGGCTCCAGGCTCTTGGCATGTGGTCAGTTCCAAGTTCCGGTCTCCAGGTTTTAGGCTCCACATTTCGGGCTCGGGGTCAGTTCAAGGCTAATGGCTCATTATTCCAGGCTCGTTGCAACGCTTTCCTGGCTCCCTTCACCAGGCTCAAGGCTAAAGGCTAAAAGCTCATGGCTTAAGGCTCTGGGTAAGTTCTGACTCCGGGCTCAAGACTCCAAGCTCAAGGCTTGGGGTCAGTTCCACGCTATAGGCTACAGGCTCCATGCTCAAGGCTGTATGATTCAGGCTTTTTGCTCCAGGCTCCAGGCTCCAGAAAAAAGGCTCCAAGCTCCAGGCTCATGGCTCCAGGCTCCAGGCTCGGGGTCAGTTCATTGCTCAAGGCTCCAGGCTCTTCTCTCCAGGATTCGCTCTTCAGGCTCCGGGCTGCGGGCTCCAGGCTAAAAGGCGCAAGGCTCAAGGGTCTTTTTTAGTTGAAGGCTCCATGCTCCAGGCTACTGGCTCCAGACTACAGGCTCAGAATATGTTTCAGGCTCCAGGCTCAAGGATCCAGGCTCCGCACTCCTGGTTTTGGGTCACTTCAATGTTCCGGGCTCAAGACTCAAGCCTCTAGGCTCGGGGTCAGTTTGAGGCAACGTACTCCAGGCTCCAGGCTCCAGGCTCCAGGCTCAAGGCTCCAAGCTCCAGGCTCCGTGCCCCAAACACCAGGTCATGACTCCAGGTTCCTTGCTGAGGAAAATTTCCAGGCTGTGGGCTCTTTGTTCCAGGCTCAGATTCATTTCTAGGCTTTGGGCTCCATGTTCCGTGCTCCAGGCTCCAGGCTCCAGGCTCCAGGTGCCATGCTCCGGGCTTGGGGTCAGTTCAGGGCTCCAGGCTCTAGGCTCCAGGCGCCATTTTCAAGGCTCCGGGCTCCAGGCTCCAGGTACTGCGCTCCATTTTTCCGATTTCAAGAATCCGAGCAAGGGTTAAGTTCCATGCACCGGGCTCAGGGCTAAAGCCTCCAGTCTCCATGCTTCAGATTCCGGGCTCCCTGCTAAAGGCTCATGGCTCCGCGCTCAAGGCTCCAGGCTCCAGGCTCCAGGCTCCAGGCTTTTTTCTTGGGGTCTTCTTCCAGGGTCTAGGCTCAAGGCTGAAGGTTCAAGGCTCCCAGCTCTAGGCTCAAAGCTCCAGGCTCAAAGCTCCAGGCTCTGGGCTCAAGATCAGTTCCATACTTCAGTCTCCAGGAACCAGGATTCGGGGTGTATTCCATGCTCTGGCCTTCGGGCTCCAGGCTTCGGGCTTCGGGCTCGGGGTAAATTCCATGCTAAGGGATCCACGCCCCTGGCTCCAGGCTCTGAGAACAGGGTCGTTTCATCACTCCGGGCTCCAGTAACCAGGTTCAAGGCTCAACACTCGGGGTCAGTTCCAGTCTCGGGACTCCAGGCTCCAGACTCAAGGCTCCAGGCTCAAGGCTCAAGGCTCCAGGCGCCGCTCTCCAGGCTCCATGTTTCAAGCTCTGGGATCAAGGTTTAAGGCTCCATGCTTGGGGTCAGTTCCAGGCTCCATGCTAAAGGCTCAGGGCTCAAGGCTCCGGGCTTATCGTCAGTTCCAGGCTCTGGGCTCCCTGCTCAAAGCTCCAGGCTCCGGACTCCAAGCTCTGGGCCTGGGGTCAGTTCCAAGCTCCGGTCTCCAGGTTTTAGGCTCCACATTTCGGGCTCGGGGTCAGTTCAAGGCTAATGGCTCCATTTTCCATGCTCGTTGCTACACGTTCCAGGCTTCAGGCTCCCGGCACCAGGCTCAAGGCTGAAGGCTAAAAGCTCAAGGCTCCAGGCTCAGGGTAAGTTCCTTGCTCCAGGCTCAAAGCTCCAAGCTCAAGGCTTGGTGTCAGTTCCACGCTCTAGGCTCCAGGCTCCACGCTCAAGGCTGCATGGTTCAGGCTCTTGGCTCCAGGCTCCAGTTTCCAGGCTCCAGGCTCCAGGCTCTAGGCTCGGGGTCAGTACCAGGCTCTTGGCTCCAGGTTCTACTCTCCAGGCTTCGCTCTCTAGGGTCCGTGTGTCACCCCTCGAGGCTCAAGGCTCCGGGCTCCGGGCTCCAGGCTCCAGGCTCAAGGCTCAAGGCTCCAGGATCCAGGCTCCAGGCTCAAGGCTCAAGGCTCCAGGCCCCAGGGTCTTGGTCTGTTGCAGACTCCGTTATCCAGGCTACCGGCTCAAGACTCTAGGCTCGGGATCAGTTCCAGGCTCCTGGCTAAAGGATCCAGGTTCCGCACTCCAGTCTCCTGGTTCCAGGCAAAGGGCTCTGGGCTTGGTGTCAGTTCCATGCTCCGGGCACCAAGCTCCAGCCTCTAGACTCGGGGTCAGTTTCAGGCACTGCGCATCGGGCTCCAGGCTCAAGGCTCCATGACCCAAACTCAAGGTCAAGGCTCAAGGTTCCTTGCTGAGGGTCATTTCCAGGCTCCAGGCTCCTTTCCTAAGGAATAAAGGGTTTGGATTTGGAGTATGTTCATAGCTCCGGGCTCCAGGTTTTAGGGTCCATATTTCTGGCTCAGTTCTAGGCTACAGGCTCTATGCTTCAGGCTCGTGACTACGCGTTCCAGGGTCCAGGCACCTATCTCCAGGCCCAAGGCTCCGGGTCAGTTCCATGCTCTGGGCTCAAGACTCAAGGCTCAAGGCTCTGAGGCAGTTCATGGCTCCAGTCACCAGGCTCTAGACTCCATTCTCAAGGCTCCATGCTTCAAGCTCTTGGCTCCAGGCTCATGGCTCCAGGCTCCAGGCTCCAGGCTCCAGGCTCCAGGCTCCAGGGTTGGGGTCATTTCCATGCTCCGGGCTCCAAGCTCTATGCTCAGAGCTCTTGGTTGGGGGTCAGGTCCAAGCTCTCTGCACCGGGCTTCAGGCCCCAGATTCAAGACTCCATGCTCCACGCTCCGGGCTTTAGGCTCCATGCTCAAAGCTCCGGGCTCCCTGCTCCAAGCTCCGGGCTCCTCGCTCCGGTCACCAGGCTTCAGGCTTCAACGCTTAAGGCTTCAGCCTTCAGGCTTCAGGCTTCAGGCTTATGGCTCCGGGCTCAGTGTTAATTCGAGGCTCCGGGCTCCAGATTTCAGTTTCAGGGTCAGTTTCAGGCTTCGTACTCCATGCTCCGTGCTCAAGGCTCTGGGTCCGTTCCAGGCTCTGGGTTCCAGCCTCCTACGTCTAGGCTCCGCATTCAATGTTCCAGGCTCCAGGCTCAAGGCACGGGGTCAATTCCAGGCTCCGGTCTCCAAGTTCCGGGCGTGTGGTCAGTTCCAAGCTCCGGGCTCCAGGCTCCTGGTTCGGGGCTAATTGCTCCGGGCTCAGTGTCAGTTCCATGCTCTGGGCTCCAGGCTCAGTTCTCCAGGCTCCAAGCTTCAAGTTCCAGGCTCAAGGCTACATGCTCCAGGCTCCAGGCTAGGCGCTAAAGGCTCCGGGCTCAAGGCTCTTGGCTCTTTGCTCCAGGCTCCGGGCATGGGGTAGGTTCAAAGTTCTGGGATCCAGGCTTCAGGCTCCAGGCTTCGGGTTTGGGGTAAGTTGCAGGCTCCGGGTTTCCATTCCTTGGGCTCAAGACTCCGGGCACGGGGTTATTTCCAGTCTCCAGGCTCAAGACTTTGGGCCTTGGGTCTTCTTCCAAGGTCCAGGCTCCATGCTCCCGGCTCAAATCTTCCGGCTCAAAGCTCATGGCTTGGGATCAGTTCCAGACTCCAGGTTCCAGGCCCCAGGTTCCGAAGTCGGGGTCAGTTCCATGCTCGAACCTCCGGGCTCAAGGCTCCACAATCAAGGATCATGGCTCTGGGCAAAGGGTAAGCTCCAGGCACCGGGCTCCAGGCTCCATTCTCGGGTTAGGTTCCAGTCTCGAGGTTCCTTGCTCTAGGCTCCGGGCTCCGGGCTCCAGGCTTTTGGCTTGGTGTCTTCTTCCAGGCTCTAGGCTCCAGGCTCGTGACTCCAGGCTCCAGGCTCCAGGCTCGTGATCAGTTCGAGGCTCCGGGCTCTAGTCTTTAGGGTCCGGGTTCGGCATCAGTTCCAGGGTCCGGGCTCCAGGTTCCAGGTTCAAGGTTCCAGACTCCAAGCTCATCGATCCAGTATCCTGGCTCCGGATTTAGGGTCAGTTCCATATTCCAGTCTCCAGGCTCCAGTCTCCGGTTCAGTTCAAAGCTCCAGGCTCCAGGCTCCTGGTTCCAGACTCCAGGCTCCAGGCTCAAGTCTCCAGGCTCAAGGCTCAAAGCTACGGGCATGGAGTCAGTTCCAAGATCTGGTCTCCAGGTGCCAGGCTTCTGGCTCGGGGTAAATTTCATGCTTGGGGTTCCACACCCAGGGCTCCAGGCAGAGGGTTTTTTCCAGGCTCTTGGCTCCAGGCTTTTGGCTCGGGGTCTTCATCCAGGCTCAAGGCTCTTGGTTCAAGGCTCCCAGCTCAAGGCTCAAAGCTCAAGGCTCAAAGCTCCAGGCTCTGGGCTCAAGATCAGTTCCATACTCCGGTCTCCAGGACCCAGGTTTCGGGTTCGGTGTGTATTCCATGCTCTGGCCTTCGGGCTCCAGGCTCCAGGCTTCTGGCTTGGGGTAAGTTCCATGCTTGGGGATCCACGCCCCTGGCTCCAGGCTCTGAGAACGGGGTCATTTCCACACTCCGGGCTCCAGAAACCAGGTTCAAGGCTCCACACTCAGGGTGTTTTCCAGGCTACGGACTCCAGGCTCCTGGGTCAGGGCTCCAGATTCCTGACTCCATGCTCCAAGCTCAAGGCTCCAAGCTCCAGGCTCAAGGCTCAAGGCTCCAGGCTCAAGGCTCAAGGCTCAAGGCTCCAGGCCCCAGGGTCTTGGTCAGTTGCAGACTTCCATTATCCAGGTTACCGGCTAGAGGCTCTTGGCTCGGGATCAGTTCCAGGTTCCTGGCTAAAGGATCCAGGTTCCGCACTCCAGGCTCCTGGTTCCAGGCACAGGGCTCCGAGCTTGGTGTCAGTTCCATGCTCTGGGCACCAAGCTCCAGCCTCTAGACTCGGGGTCAGTTTCAGGCACCGCACATCGGGCTCCAGGCTCCAGGCTCCATGACCCAAACTCAAGGTCAAGGCTCCAGGTTCCTTGCTGAGGGTCATTCCCAGGCTCCAGGCTCCTTTCCTAAGGGATCAAGGGTTAGGATTTGGAGTATGTTCCTAGCTCCGGGCTCCAGGTTTTAGGCTCTATATTTCTGGCTCAGTTCCAGGCTAATGGCTCTATGCTCCAGGCTCTTGAACACGCATTCAAGGGTCCAGGCACCTTGCTCAAGGCTCCGGGCTCGGGGTCAGTTCCATGCTCCGGGCTCAAGACTCCAGGCTAAAGGCTCAGAGTCAGTTCATGGCTCCAGTCACCAGGCTCTAGACTCCATGGTCAAGGCTCCATGCTTCAAGCTCTGTGCTCCAGGCTATAGGCTCAAGGACCAGTGTCAGTTTCAGGCCTCGGGCTCCATACTTCAGGCTCCGGACTCAAGGCTCCGGGCTACGGGCTCAGTTTCACTTCCAAGCTCTGTGCTCCCCCCTCAAGGCTCTAGAGTCCGGGCTCCAGGCTCTTGGAATGGGATCAGTTCCATGTTCTGGTCTCCAGGTATTTGGCTCCACTTCTCGGGCTTCGGGTCAGTTCCAGGCTACAGGATCAATAGTCCAGGTTCGTTTCTACGCGTTCCAGGCTCAAGGTTCCCAGTACAAGGCTCAAAGCTTAAGGCTCAGAGCTGAAGACTACAGGCTCGGGGTGAGTTCCATGCTCCAGGCTTCAGGCTCCAAGCTCAAGGCTCGGGGTCAGTTCTAGGCTCAAGTCACCAGGCTCTAGGCTCTAGGCTCCGGGATCCGGGTTCCAGGCTCCAGGCTCAAGGCTCTAGGCTCCAGGCTCCAGGCTCCAGGCTCCAAGCTCCAGGCTCAGGGCTCCAGGCTCCAAACTCAAGGCTAAACACTCCAGGCTCAGTGCTCCAGGCTCAAGGCTCCGGGCTCCGGGCTGCGTCCTGCGGGCTGCGGGCTCAAGGCTCAAGACTAAATGCTCCGGGTACCAAGCTCAAGCTCGGGGTCAGTTCCAGGCTCCATGCTGAATTTTTCAGGGTCATGGCTCAAGACTCCAGGCTCCAGGCTCCCGGCTCCTGGCTCCAAGCTCCATTCTAAAGGCTCCAGGCTTAAGGCTTTAGGCTCCAGGCTTCAGGCTCCGGGCTTCGGCATGCGGGCTGCGGGCTACGGGCTACGGGCTGCGGGCTGCGTGCTGTGTCCTTCAGGCTCAAGGTTGCAGGTTCCAGGTTCAAGACTAAAGGCTCCGGGCTCTTGGCTCCAGGCATTGGGGTCAGTTCAGAGTTCCAGTCTCCCGGCTTCAGGCGCTAGACTTCTTGCTCGGGGTAAGTTCCATGCTCCGGGCTCAAGGCTCCAAGCTCAAGGCTCTGGGTCAGTTCAAGGCTCAAGTAACCGGGCTCAAGGCTCCAAGCTCCATGCACGGCACGGGGTCAATTCCAGTCTACGGGCTCCAGGGTCCGGCTTAAGGTTCCGGGATCAGGGTAAGTACCAGGCTGCTGATTCCAAGCACGGGCTCTAGGCTCCACGCTCCTTGCTCCGCGCTCCAGGCTCCAGGCTTAAGGCTTCAGGCACGGGGTCAATTCCAGGCTCCAGACTCCAGGCTAAAATCTCCACGCTCACGGCTCTAGGCTCACGGCTCCATACTCAGGGCTCCAGGCTCGGGGTCAGTTCCAGGCTCTTTTCTCGTGGCCAGATCCAAGCTCATGGCTCGTTGCTCTAGGCACTGGGCAAGTTTGAGGATCTGGGCTCCGAGCTCCAGTCCTTAAGGCCATGGCTCTCAGCTCCGCTCTCCAGGCTCCACCCTCAGACTCAAGGCTCAAGGTTATTTGTAAGTTGCAGGCTCCCTTCTCCAGGTTATCAGCTCCAGACTCCAGGTTCGGGTTCAGTTCCAGGCACGGGGCTCCCGGCTCCGTGCTCCGGGCTCTTGGCAACGGCCTCCTGGCTCCATGTTTGGGGTCATTTCCAGGCTTACGGGCTCAAGGCTCCGGTCTCGTGTTTAGTTCCAAGCTCAAGGTTCGGGGCTTCTAGCGACCGGCGAAAGGCAAAAGGAAAACCACAATGGCCAGACCTCTCGGTTTTCCTTTTTTTCTGAGTAGAAGAGGCAAAAAGGTTATTTTTCAATGTTTCATACGAGGAGAAGCTTTTTTTTTTCCACTTTTAAAAAAGAATGTTTTTGTATCAGGGAAAATTTTATGAACTGATAAGACACGAAGAAAATGGCCACAAAACACTTATTTCTGACTTGGTTTTTGCGTTTTTCTACTTTTCTGAGTAGAATTGTAATGAAATTAATTTTGAGCATTTCAACGATAAGAAGGTGTTTTAGTCACTGTGAGAAAAGGATGATTTTTTCTAAAACAGAACTTTGTGATCTGATAAGACTTTGACAAAAAAATGCCATAAAACACTTATTTCTGATATGTTTTTTTTTTTTTTTTTCATGCTTTTCTGACTTTATAGGTAAAAATATCATTTTTGTGCGTTTTACACGATAAGAAGCTGTTTTGGTCACTTTGAGACAAGGATGTCTTTTTTTTCAAGCAGTTCATGATTTGAGAATACTTTTACAAAAAAGCCATAAAACACTTATTTCTGATTTTTTTTTGGTGTTTTCATGCTTTCCTGTGTAGAAGAGGCAAAAATGTCACTTTTGAGCGTTTCAGACGAAAAGAAGCTGTTTTGGTCACTTTGAGAAAGGGATGTTTTTTTCTGAAGCAAAACGTTAGGAACTGATAAGACTTTACAAAAACGCCATAAAACAATTATTTCTGACTCCTTTTTTAGTGTTTTCATACTTTTCTGAGTAGAAAAAGAAAAAATGTCATTTTTGAGCGTTTCAGACGAAAAGAACCTGTTTTGGTCACTTTGACAAAAGGATGTTTTTTTCTTAAGCAAAACATTAGGAACTGATAAGACTTTGACAAAAATGCCATAAAACACTTATTTCTGACTTGTTTTTAGTGTTTCATACTTTTCTGAGTAGAAGAAGAGAAAATGTCATTTTTGACCGTTCAGACGAAAAGAAGCTGTTTTGGTCACGTTGAGAAAAATGTGGGTTTTTTTTCAAGCAGAACTTCATGATTTGAGAATACTTTTACAAAAAAGCCATAAAACACTTATTTCTAACTTGTTGTTAGTGTTTTCATGCTTTTCTGAGTAGAAGAGGAAAAAATGTCATTTTTGAGCGTTTCAGACGAAAAGAAGCTGTTTTGGTCACTTTGAGACAAGGATGTTTTTTTCTCAAGCAAAACGTTAGGAACTGATAAGGCTTTACAAAAATGCCATAAAACAAGTATTTCTGGCTTGTTTTTAGTGTTTTAATTCTTTTCTGAGTAGAAGAGGCAAAAATGTCATTTTTTAGCCTTTAGGACGAAAAGAAGCTGTTTTGGTCACTTTGAGACAAAGATGTTTATTTTCAAGCAGAACTTCATGACTTGAGAATACTTTTACAAAAAAGCCATAAAACACTTATTTCTCACTTGTATTTTTTGTTTTCATTCTTTTCTGAGAAGAAGAGGAAAAATGTCATTTTCGAGCGTTTTTTTTTTTTTTTTCAATTTGAGACAATTACGTTTTTTCAAGACCTGAGAAGAGTTGGACAAAATAGCCATAAAACACTTCTTTTTGACTTGTTTTTTTTTTTTTTTTTTAGTGTTTTAATACTTTATTGACTATATTGGTAAAAATGTCATTTTTGAGCGTTTCATGGAAGCAGAAGATGATTTGGTCACTTTTTGAGACAAGGTGTTTTTTTTCTAGAGCAGCACGTAAAGCTTCACACTTTGTTCTGGCATTTCTCAAACCGCCCCGTGGAGATGGAAATCTGCCTCACATTACAGCCACACTCTGGCGGAAGAACTCTGTCCATGGTCCTGATAATTTGTCTTTCTTTCTCTCTTACTCTCTCTCCCTCTTTCCTCTAACCCCCTTCAACCTGCACACTGGCGTGGATGGACAAGGAAGAGCTCATTGACTATTTTTCCCACTTACTGTCTTACTCGTCCCCCCCCCCCCCTCTCTCCCCCTTTCTTCATCAGCCACCTTAAAGCTTCACACTTGGACTGAAAATCAAATCCTCATGCCCGGTTAAGGTTAGGGCTGAGGCCAGGGAAGGGCCGGGGTTTTTGCTCCGGGCTCGGGCTCCGTTCCAGGGTTTAGGGTTAGGGCTGAGGCCAGGGCCAGGGTTGGGGCTCCGGGCTTTGGCTAAGTTCCAGGGTTCAGGTTAGGGCTGAGGCAAGGGTCAGGGTTAGGGCACCGAGCTTTGGCTCCGTTCCTTGGTTTAGGGTTAGGGCTGAGGCCAGGGCAAGGGTTGGGGCTCCGGGCTCGAGCTAAGTTCCAGGGTTCGGGTTAGGGCTGTGGCCTGGGTTCCGAGCTCGGTCTCAATTTCAGGCTCCAGGCTCAAGGCTCCGGGCTCCAGGCTCCGGGCTCCGGGCTCCGGGCTCCGGGCTACAGGCTACAGGCTACAGGCTCCGCACTCAAGAATCCTGGCTTTTTGTCTTTTCCAGGCTACGAACTCCAGGCTAAAGGCTCCAGACTCCAGGATTGGGGTCAGTTCAAGGCTCTGGACTAAAGACTCCAGGCTCCAGGCTCCAGGCTCCAGGTTCCAAGTTCCCGGCTCAAGGCTCCACAATCCAGGCTCTGGGCTAAGGGTAAGCTCCAGGTTCCGGGCTCCAGGCTCCAGAATCCAGGCTCCAGGTTCCAGGCTCAAGGCTCAAGGCTCAAGGCTCCAGGCTCCAAGCTCGGGTTCAGTTCCAGTCTCAAGTTCCTGGCTCCAGGCTCCGGGCTCCAGGCTTTGGGCTTGGTGTCTTCTTCCAGGCTCTAGGCTCAATGCTCCAGACTCCAGACTCCAGGGTCCAGGCTCCAGGCTCGTGATAAGTTCGAGGCTCCGGGCTCTTGGCTCTTTGGTCCGGGTTCGGCGTCAGTTCCAGGGTCCGGGCTTTAGGTTCCAGGTTCTAGGCTCCAGGCTCATCGATCCAGTATACGGGCTGCGGATTCAGGGTCTTTTCCATTCTCCAGAGTCCGGGCTCAAGTCTCCTGTTCAGTTCAAGGCTCCAGGCTCCAAGTTCCAGACTCCAGTCTCCAGGTTTCAAATCTCCAGGCTCATTGCTCCAGGCTACGGGCATGGAGACAGTTCCAAGTTCCGGTCTCCAGGCGCCAGGCTTCTTGCTCGGGGTAAGTTTCATGCTTGGGGTTAATCACCCAGGGCTCTAGGCACCAGGCAATGGGTTTTTTCCAGGCTCCAGGCTTTGGGCTCGGGGTCTTCTTCCAGGGTCAAGGCTCAAGGCTCAAGGTTCAAGGCTCCCAGCTCCAGGCTCCGAACTCCAGGCTAAAAGCTCAAGGCTCTTGGCTAAAGATCAGTTCCCTACTCCGGTCTCAAGGACGCATGTTTCTGATTCGGGGTGTATTCCATGCTCTGGCCTTCGGGCTCCAGGCTCCATGCTTCGGGCTCCGGGTAAGTTCCATGCTCGGGGATCCACGCCCCTTTCTCCAGGCTCTGAAAACTGGGTCATTTCCACACTCCGGGCTCAGAAAGCAGGTTCAAGTCTCCACACTTGGGGTGAGTTCCAGGCTCCGGACTCCAGGCTCCAGGGTGAGGGCTCCAGACTAGAGACTCCAGGCTCCAGGCTCCAGGCTCAAGGCTCTAGGCTCCGCTCTCCAGGCTCCATGATTCAAGCTCTTGGATCAAGGCTTAAGGCTCCATGTTTGGGGTCAGTTCCAGGCTCCATGCTTAAGGCTCCAGGCTCGAGGCTCCGGGTTCAGTGTCAGTGCCAGGCTCCGGGCTCCCAGCTCAAACCTCCAGGCTCCGGGCTCCGGGCTCCGGGCTCCAGGCTCTTGGCCTGGGGAAAGTTCCAAGCTCTGGTCTCCACATTTCTGGCTCGGGGTCAGTTCAAGGCAAATGGCTCCATTTTCCAGGCTCATTGCTATGTGTTTCAGGCTCCCGGCACCAGGCTCAAGGCTGAAGGCTCAAAGCTCAACGCTCCAGGCTCGAGGTAAGTTCCCTTCTCCGGGGTCAATTCTCCAAGCTCAAGGCTTGGGGTCAGTTCCACGCTCTAGGCTCCAGGCTCAATGCTCAACGCTGCATGGTGAAGGCTCTTGGCTCCAGGCTCCAGGCTCAAGGCTCCAGGTTCCAGGCTCCAGGCTAAAGGCTCCAGGCTTAAGGCTCCTTTCCTAAGGGATCAAGGCTTTGGGCTTGGAGTAGGTTCGTAGCTACGGGCTCCAAATTTACGGCTCCATATTTCGGGCTCAGTTTCAGGATACAGGCTCCATGCTCAAGGCTGCATGGTTCAGGCTCTTGGCTCAAGGCTCAAGGCTCGAGGCTCAAGGCTCAAGGCTCCAGGCTCCAGGCTTCAGGCTCAAGGCTCCAGGCTCCAGGCTCAAGGCTCGGGGTCAGTTCCAGGCTCAAGACTCCAGGTTCATCTCTCCAGGCTTCGCTCTCCAGGCTGCGGGCTGCGGGCTCACGGCTACAGGCTCATGGCTCCAGGTTATAGGCTCCAGGGTCGGGGTAAGTTCCAGGCTCCGGGCTCCATGCTTAAGGCTCTGGGCTAAAGGCTCCGGGCGCAGTATCAGTTCCAGGCTCCGTGACTTTCCCTCAAGGTTCAAGGCTCCGGGCTCCGGAGGGGTCAGTACAAGGCTTTGGGCTCACGGCTCCAGGCTCACGGCTCCATGTTCCGGACCCCAGGCTCCAAGCTCAAGGTTCTTTGTTCGGGGTCAGTTCCAGGCTCCGCGCTCCGCGCTCCACGCTCCATGTTCAGGGCTCCGGGCTCAGGGTCATTTCTTGGCTCCGGGCTCCAAGGTGCGGACTGAAGGTCAGTTCCAGGCTCTATGCTCCAGGCTCCAAGCTCACGGCTCCATGCTACGGGATCCAGGATTGGGGTAAGTTCCAGGGTTCGGGCTCCAGGCTCAGGGATCAAGGCTTAATGTTCATGGTCAGTTCAAGACTCCGGGTTCTTTTCTCCGGGCGAGGTGTCACTTCGAGTATCTTGGTTCCGGCCTCCAGTCTTCAAGGTCTTGGCTCTAGATTCTGCGCACAAGGCTCCAGCTCCGGGCTCCAGTCTCCAGTCTCAAGGCTTCAGGCTCCAGGCTCCAGGGTCTTGGTCAGTTGCAGACTACGTTATCCATGCTACCGGCTAAAGACTTTAGGCTTGAGATCAGTTCCAGACTCCGGGCTTAAGGATCCAGGCTCCGCGATCAAGGCTCCTGGTTCCAGACTCCAGGCTCCAGGCTAAAGGCTCCAGGCTACGGGCATGAAGTCAGTTCCAAGATCCGGTCTCCAGGCGCCAGGCTTCTTGCGTGGGGTAAGTTTCATGCTTGGGGTTCCACACCCAGGGCTCCAGGCTCAAGGCACGGGGTTTTTCGAGGCTCTGGGCTCCAGGCTTTGGGCTCGGGGTCTTCATCCAGGCTCAAGGCTCTTGGTTCAAGGCTCCCAGCTCCAGGCTCAAAGCTCCAGGTTCAAAGCTCCGGTCTCCAGGACCCAGGTTTCGGGTTCGGGGTGTATTCCATGCTCTGGCCTTCGGGCTCCAGGCTCCAGGCTTCTGGCTTAGGGTAAGTTCCATGCTTGGGGATCCACGCCCCTGGCTCCAGACTCTGAGAACGGGGTCATTTCCACACTCCGGGCTCCAGAAACTAGGTTCAAGGCTCCACACTCAGGGTGATTTCCAGGCTACGGACTCCAGGCTCCTGGGTCAGGGCTCCAGACTCCTGACTCCATGCTCCAAGCTCAAGGCTCCAAGCTCCAGGCTCAAGGCTCAAGACTCCAGGCTCCAGGCTCAAGGCTCAAGGCTCCAGGCTCCAGGGTCTTGGTCAGTTGCAGACTTCCATTATCCAGGTTACCGGCTCAAGACTCTAGGCTTGGGATCAGTTCCAGGCTCCTGGCTAAAGAATCCAGGTTCCGCGCTCCAGGCTCCTGGTTCCAGGCACAGGGCTCCGAGCTTGGTGTCAGTTCCATGCTCTGGGCACCAAGCTCCAGCCTCTAGACTCGAGGTCAGTTTCCGGCACTGAGCATCGGGCTCCAGGCTCCAGGCTCCATGACCCAAACTCAAGGTCAAGGCTCCAGGTTCCTTGCTGAGGGTCATTCCCTGGCTCCAGGCTCCAGGCTCCAGGCTCCTTTCCTAAGGGATCAAGGGTTTGGATTTGGAGTATGTTCCTAGCTCCGGGCTCCAGGTATTAGGCTCCATATTTCTCGCTCAGTTCCAGGCTACAGGCTCTATGCTCCAGGCTCGTGACTACGCATTCAAGGGTCCAGGCACCTTGCTCAAGGCTCCGGGCTCGGGGTCAGTTCCATGCTCCGGGTTCAAGACTCCAGGCTCAAGGCTCAGAGTCAGTTCATGGCTCCAGTCACCAGGCTCTAGACTCCATGCTCAAGGCTCCATGCTTCAAGCTCTGTGCTCCAGGCTATAGGCTCAAGGACCAGTGTCAGTTTCAGGCCTCGGGCTCCATACATCAGGCTCCGGACTCAAGGCTCTGGGCTCAGTTTCACTTCCAGGCTCTGTGCTCCCCCCTCAAGGCTCTAGGGTCCGGGCTCCAGGCTCTTGGAATGGGGTCAGTTCCATGTTCCGGTCTCCAGGTATTTGGCTCCACTTCTCGGGCTTCGGGTCAGTTCCAGGCTACAGGATCAATAGTCCAGGTTCGTTTCTACGCGTTCCAGGCTCAAGGTTCCCAGTACAAGGCTCAAAGCTTAAGGCTCAGAGCTGAAGACTCCAGGCTCAGGGTGAGTTCCATGCTCCAGGCTTCAGGCTCCAAGCTCAAGGCTTGGGGTCAGTTCTAGGCTCCGGGCTCCGGGCTCCGGGCTCCGGGCTCCGGGCTCCGGGCTCCGGGCTCCAGGCTCAGGGCTCCAGGCTCCAAACTCCAGGCTAAAAACTCCAGGCTCAGTGCTCCAGGCTCCAGGCTCTGGGTCCGGGCTGTGTCCTGCGGGCTGCGGGCTCCGGGCTGCGGGCTACGGGCTGCGGGCTGCGGGCTACGGGCTGCGGGCTACGGGCTGCGGGCTCAAGTCTCAAGACTAAATGCTCCGGGCTCCAGGCTCAAGCTCGGGGTCAGTTACAGGCTCCATGCTGCATTTTTCAGGGTCATGGCTCAAGACTCCAGGCTCCCGGCTCCCGGCTCCCGGCTCCCGGCTCCTGGCTCCAAGCTTCATTCTCAAGGCTCCAGGCTTAAGACTTTAGGCTCCAGGCTTCAGGCTCCGGGCTTCGGCATGCGGGCTACGGGCTACGGGCTACGGGCTACGGGCTGCGTGGTGCGTGCTTCAGGCTCCGGGTTGCGGGTTCCAGGTTCAAGACTAAAGGCTCCGGGCTCCAGGCTTCAGGCATTGGGGTCAGTTCCAAGTTCCAGTCTCCCGGCTTCAGGCGCTAGACTTCTTGCTCGGGGTAAGTTCCATGCTCCGGGCTCAAAGCTCCAAGCTCCATGCTCCAGGCACGGGGTCAATTCCAGTCTACAGGCTCCAGGGTCCGGCTTAAGGTTCCGTGCTCAGGGTAAGTTCCAGGCTGCTGATTCCAAGCACGGGCTCTAGGCTCCATGCTCCTTGCTCCGCGCTCCAGGCTCCAGGCTCCAGGCTTAAGGCTTCAGGCACGGGGTCAATTCCAGGCTCCAGACTCCAGGCTAAAATCTCTATGCTCACGGCTCTAGGCTCACGGCTCCATGCTCATGGCTCCAGGCTCGGGGTCAGTTCCAGGCTCTTTTCTCGTGGCCAGATCCAAGCTCATGGCTCGTTGCTCTAGGCACTGGGCAAGTTTGAGGATCTGGGCTCCGAGTCCCAGTCCTTAAGGCCGTGGCTCTCAGCTCCGCTCTCCAGGCTCCGCCCTCAGACTCAAGGCTCAAGGTTATTTGTAAGTTGCAGGCTCCCTTCTCCAGGTTATCGGCTCCAGACTCCAGGTTCGGGTTCAGTTCCAGGCACGGGGCTCCGGGCTCCGGGCTCCGGGCTCCGGGCTCCGGGCTCCGGGCTCCGGGCTCCGGGCTCCGGGCTCCGGGCTCCGGGCTCCGGGCTCTTGGTAACGGCCTCCTGGCTCCATGTTTGGGGTCATTTCCAGGCTTACGGGCTCCAGGCTCCGATCTCGTATTTAGTTCCAAGCTCAAGGTTCGGGGCTTCTAGCGACCGGCGAAAGGCAAAAGGAAAACCACAATGGCCAGTCCTCTCGGTTTTCCTTATTTTCTGAGTAGAAGAGGCAAAAAGGTTATTTTTCAATGTTTCAGATGAGGAGAAGCTTTTTTTTTTTTCCACTTTTAAAAAAGAATGTTTTTTTGTATCAGGGAAAATTTTATGAACTGATAAGACTCGAAGAAAATGGCCATAAAACACTTATTTCTGACTTGGTTTTTGCGTTTTTCTACTTTTCTGAGTAGAAGTGGAAAAAATTTCATTTTTGAGCGTTTCAGACGATAAGAAGGTGTTTTAGTCACTGTGAGAAAAGGATGATTTTTTCTCAAACAGAACTTTGTGATCTTTCTGAGAATACTTTTACAAAAAAGCCATAAAACACTTATTTCTAACTTGTTTTAAGTGTTTTCATGCTTTTCTGTGTAGAACAGGAAAAAATGTCATTTTTGAGCGTTTCAGACAAAAAGAAGCTGTTTTGGTCACTTTGAGACAAGGATGTTTTTTTCTCAAGCAAAACGTTAGGAACTGATAAGGCTTTACAAAAACAACATAAAACAATTGTTTCTGACTTGTTTTTAGTGTTTTCATACTTTTCTGAGTAGAAAAGGCAAAAATGTCATTTTTGAGCGTTTCAGACGAAAAGAAGCTGTTTTGGTCACTTTGAGACAAAGATGTTTATTTTCAAGCAGAACTTCATGACTTGAGAATACTTTTACAAAAAAGCCATAAAACACTTATTTCTCACTTGTATTTTTTGTTTTCATTCTTTTCTGAGAAGAAGAGGAAAAATGTCATTTTCGAGCGTTTTTTTTTTTTTTTTTTCAATTTGAGACAATTACGTTTTTTCAAGACCTGAGAAGAGTTGGAAAAAATAGCCATAAAACACTTCTTTTTGACTATTTTTTTTTTTTTTTTTAGTGTTTTAATACTTTATTGACTATATTGGTAAAAATGTCATTTTCCAGCGTTTCATGGAAGCAGAAGCTGATTTGGTCACTTTTGAGACAAGGTGTTTTTTTCTCAAGCAGAACGTAAAGCTTCACACTTTGTTCTGGCATTTCTCAAACCGCCCTGTGGAGATGGAAATCTGCCTCACATTACAGCCACACTCTAGCGGAAGAACTCTGTCCATGGTCCTGATTCTTTGTCTTTCTTTCTCTCTTGCTCTCTCTCCCTCTTTCCTCCAACCCCCTTCAACCTGCACACTGGCGTGGATGGACAAGGAAGAGCACTGGGAAATGTCGCACTGACCCTCTTCAGGTTTAGACCGGGACGGCTGGTGAACGGTGTGGACTCTTTCTTTTTTCCAGCCCGTGTGGACTTGTTATTTTTCCAGAGACAGAAAACCGGTTAGCCTAACCCGTTTTTTAAGCTCCAGTTCTTTTCTCATCTGGAGCTGGATAACGATAAAACATGAACCGTATGTTGAACTTTGTTATTTTTGTGTTCAAGAGAAAACCCCTGTAAGCCTAACACCTTTTTTTATTTTTAACCTCCGGGGCTTCTCCTCAACTTTAGCCCGAAACCTAACCTTGTCCCAGGTCTGAATCTTTTCCCCTCTCTCCCCCTCTCTTCTCTCTTCGCCCCCTGAAAGCTGCTCACTGAGTTGCACCTTGAAGCTGCACATTGGCATGCCCTGAGGAGGAGGAACGCCGGGACACGTCGCGCTGACCCGTGTCAGGATTAGGCCGGGACGGCCGGCGGACCGTGTGGACCGTGTGGACCGTGTCTTTTTTCCAGGCCTGTGTGGGACTTTGCTATTTTTCCAGACCTGTGTGGGAATCTGTTGTGTTTTTACAAAGACAGAACGCCGGTTAGCTGATCCCCTTTTTCACCTCCGGTGCTTTTCTCATCTGGAGCTGGATAATGGTAAAACTCGAACCGCATGTGGGACTTTGTTATTTTTTTTTCCCAGACAGAACCCCTGTAAGCCTTACCACTTTTTGACCTCTGGTGCTTCTCTCACATGGAGCTTGATAACGGTAAAACTCAAACCGTCTGTGGCCATTTTCAGATCTCTGCTCCTCCTTTCCCTGGTCTTACTCTTTTTTTCTTTCTTTCTCCCACTCTTTCCTCCAGCCACCTTAAAGCTGTACACTGAGTTAAGGCATTTTTCAAACCGTCCCGTGGAGACGGCATGCTGCCCCACATTGCAGCCACACAGTGGGGGCTTAACTCTGGCCCTCCTTTCCTGTCTTCGGTGTGACTCGGGCTTCTACAAACTTATTGCACTTGCTGTATTTATTGTATTTTAAATGTATTGTAATGGTATTTTATTGTGTTTTAATGGTATTTGAATTGTATTTTCTTTTTACTTTTTATTTATGCTTTGCACTGTAAAGAACTTTTTGACTGTGTCTGTGAAACGTGCTCTTTCAATAAAATTTATTGACTATTTTTCCCACTTACTGTCTTACTCGTCCGTCCCCCCCCCCTCTCTCCCCCTTTCTTCATCAGCCACCTTAAAGCTTCACACTTGGACTGAAAATCAAATCCTCTGGCCCGGTTAAGGTTAGGGCTGAGGCCAGGGAAGGGCCGAGGTTTTGGCTCCGGGCTCGGGCTCCGTTCCTGGGTTTAGGGTTAGGGCTGAGGCCAGGGCCAGGGTTGGGGCTCCGGGCTTTGGCTAAGTTCCAGGGTTCAGGTTAGGGCTGAGGCAAGGGTCAGGGTTAGGGCTCCGAGCTTTGGCTCCGTTCCTTGGTTTAGGGTTGGGCTGAGGCCAGGGCAAGGGTTGGGGCTCCGGGCTCGAGCTAAGTTCCAGGGTTCGGGTTAGGGCTGTGGACTGGGTGAGGGTAAGGGTTCCGAGCTCGGGCTCAATTTCAGGCTCCGGGCTCCGGGCTACAGGCTACAGGCTCCGCGCTCAAGAATCCTGGCTTTTTGTCTTTTCTAGGCTACGAGCTCCAGGCTAAAGGCTCCAGACTCCAGGATTGGGGTCAGTTCAAGAATCTGGACCAAACACTCCAGGCTCCAGGCTCCAGGCTTCAGGCTCCAGGCTCCAGGCTCCAGGTTCCAAGCTCGAAGCTCCCGGCTCCAGGCTCCAGAATCCAGGCTCAAGGCTCCAGGCTCAAGGCTCCAGGCTCCAAGCTCCAGGCTCCAGGCTCCAGGATCCAGGCTCGGGTTCAGTTCCAGTCTCAAGGTCCTGGCTCCAGGCTCCGGGCTCCAGGCTTTGGGCTTGGTGTCTTCTTCCAGGCTCTAGGCTCAATGCTCCAGACTCCAGGGTCCAGGCTCCAGGCTCGTGCTAAGTTCGAGGCTCCGGGCTCTTGGCTCTTTGGTCCGGGTTAGGCCTCAGTTCCAGGGTCCGGGCTATAGGTTCCAGGTTCCAGGCTCCTGCCTCATCGATCCAGTATACGGGCTGCGGATTCAGGGTCTGTTCCATTCTCCAGTCTCCGGGCTCAAGTCTCCTGTTCAGTTCAAGGCTCCAGGCTCCAAGTTCCAGACTCCAGGCTCCAGGTTTCAAGTCTCCAGGCTCATTGCTCCAGGCTACGGGCATGGAGACAGTTCCAAGTTCCGGTCTCCAGGCGCCAGGCTTCTTGCTCGGGGTAAGTTTCATGCTTGGGGTTCATCACCCAGGGCTCTAGGCACCAGGCATGGGGTTTTTTCCAGTCTCCAGGCTTTGGGCTCGGGGTCTTCTTCCAGGGTCAAGGCTCAAGGCTCAAGGCTCAAGGCTCCCAGCTCCAGGCTCAGAACTCCAGGCTAAAAGCTCAAAGCTCAAGGCTCTTGGCTCAAGATCAGTTCCCTACTCCGGTCTCAAGGACGCAGGTTTCTGGTTCGGGGTGTATTCCATGCTCTGGCCTTCGGGCTCCAGGCTCCATGCTTCGGGCTCGGGGTAAGTTCCATGCTCGGGGATCCACGCCCCTTTCTCCAGGCTCTGAGAACTGGGTCATTTCCACACTCCAGGCTCCAGAAACCAGGTTCAAGGCTCAACACTCGGGGTGAGTTCCAGGCTCCGGACTCCAGGCTCCGGGGTGAGGGCTCCAGACTAGAGACTCCAGGCTCCAAGCTCTAGGCTCCAGGCTCAAGGCTCCAGGCTCCGCTCTCCAGGCTCCATGTTTCAAGCTCTGGGATCAAGGCTTAAGGCTCCATGTTTGGGGTTAGTTCCAGGCTCCATGCTTAAGGCTCCAGGCTCGAGGCTCTGGGTTCAGTGTCAGTTCCAGGTTCCGGGCTCCGGGCTCCGGGCTCCGGGCTCCGGGCTCCGGGCTCCGGGCTCTTGGCCTGGGGAAAGTTCAAAGCTCTGGTCTCCACATTTCTGGCTCGGGGTCAGTTCAAGGCAAATGGCTCCATTTTCCAGGCTCATTGCTATGCGTTTCAGGCTCCCGGCACCAGGCTCAAGGCTGAAGGCTCAAAGCTCAAGGCTCCAGGCTCGGGGTAAGTTCCTTGCTCCGTGCTCAAATCTCCAAGCTCAAGGCTTGGGGTCAGTTCCACGCTCTAGGCTCCAGGCTCAATGCTCAACGCTGCATGGTTCAGGCTCGTGGCTCCAGGCTCCAGGCTCCAGGCTCAAGGCTCAAGGCTCCAGGCTTAAGGCTCCAGGCTTAAGGCTCCTTTCCTAAGGGATCAAGGCTTTTGGCTTGGAGTAGGTTCGTAGCTCCGGGCTCCAAGTTTACGGCTCCATATTTCGGGCTCAGTTTCAGGATACAGGCTCTATGCTCCAGGCTCGTGACTACGCGTTCCAGGCTCCAGTCACCGTGCTCTAGGCTCAAGGCTCCGGGCTCAAGGTTCCAGCCTCGGGGTCAGTTCCATGCTCCGGGCTCAAGGCTCAAAGCTCATGGCTCTGGGTCAGTTCAACGCTCTTGGCTCCAGGTTCCATGCTCAAGGCTGCATGGTTCAGGCTCTTGGCTCAAGGCTCAAGGCTCCAGGCTCAAGGCTCCAGGCTTCAGGCTCAAGGCTCAAGGCTCCAGGCTCAGGGCTCCAGGCTCCAGGCTCGGGGTCAGTTCCAGGCTCAAGGCTCCAGGTTCTTCTCTCCAGGCTTCGCTCTCCAGGCTTCGGGCTGCGGGCTCACGGCTACAGGCTCATGGCTCCAGGTTATAGGCTCCAGGGTCGGGGTAAGTTCCAGGCTCCGGGCTCCATGCTTAAGGCTCTGGGCTAAAGGCTCCGGGCGCAGTATCAGTTCCAGGCTCCGTGACTTCCCCTAGAGGCTCAAGGCTCCGGGCTCAAGGCTGAAGGCTCCAGGCTCAAGGCTCCAGGCTCAAGGCTAAAGGCTCCAGGCTCCAAGCTTCATGTTCAAGGCTCAAGGGATTAGACTCCAGTCTTCAGGCTCCAGGCTCCAGGCTCCAGGCTCCAGGCTCCAGGCTCCAGGCTCCAGGCTCCAGGCTCCAGGTTCGTCATCAGTTCGAGGCTCCGGGCTCTAGGCTCTAGGGTCCGGGTTAAGCGTCAGTTCCAGGGTCTTGGCTCCAGGTTCCAGGTTCCAGGTTCCAGGTTCAAGGTTCCAGGCTCCAGGCTCCAGGCTACCCGATCCAGTATACGGGCGGATTCAGGGTAAGTTCCATGCTCAAGTCTCCAGGCTCTAGTCTCCGGTTCAGTTCAAGGCTCCAGGCTCCAGACTCCAAGTTCCAGACTCCAGGCTCCAGGCTCAAGTCTCCAGGCTCAAGGCTCCAGGCTACGGGCAGGGAGTCAGTTCCAAGTTCCGGTTTACCGACTTTCAGGCGAGAGGCTTCCTGCAAGGGGTAAGTTTGGGGTTCCAGGCTTTAGGCTTTGGGCTCGGGGTCTTCATCCAGGCTCCAGGCTCCAGGCTCCAGGTTCCAGGCTCCAGGCTACGGGCATAGAGTCAGTTCCAAGTTCCGGTCTCCCGGCTTTCAGCAGCAAGCTTCTTGCTCGGGGTAAGTTTCATGCTTGGGGTTCATCACCCAGGGCTCCAGGCTCCAGGCATGGGGTTTTTCCAGCCTCTGCGTTCCAGGCTTTGGGCTCGGGGTCTTCTTCCAGGGTCAAGGCTCAAGGCTGCAGGTTTAAGGCTCCCAGCTCCAGGCTCAAAGCTCCAGGCTCTTGGCTCAAGATTAGTTCCATACTTCTTTCTCCAGGAACCAGGTTTCGGGTTCGGGGTGTATTCCATGATCTGACCTTCAGGCTCCAGGCTCCAGGCTTCAGGCTCAAGGCTACAGGCTTCGGGCTCGGGGTTAGTTCCATGCTCGGGGATCCACGCCCCTGGCTCCAGGCTCTGAGAACCTTGTCAGTTCCGCACTCCGGGCTCCAGAAACCAGGTTCAAGGCTCCACACTCGGGGTCAGTTCCAGGCTCCGGACTCCAGGCTCCGGGGTGAGGGCTCCAGACTCCAGCCTCCAGCCTCAAGGCTTAAGGCTCAAGGCTCAAGGCTCAAGGCTCAAGGCTCCTCTCTCCAGGGTCCATGTTTCAAGCTCTGGGATCCAGGCTTAAGGCTCCATTCTTGGGATCAGTTCCAGGCTCCAGGCTCCATGCTTCAGGCTCCGGGCTCAAGGCTCTTGGCCCAGTGTCAGTTCCAGGCTCCGGGCTCCCCGTTCAACGCTCCAGGCTCCGGGCTCAAGGCTCTTGGCCTGGCGTCAGATCCAAGCTCCGGTCTCCAGGTTTTAGGCTCCACATTTCTGGCTCGGGGTCAGTTCAAGGCTAATGGCTCCATTTTCCAGGCTCGTTGCTACGCATTCCAGGCTCCCAGCTCCAGGCTAAAAGCTCCAGGCTCAATGCTCCAGGCTCTGGGCTCAAGATCAGTTCCATACTTCGGTCTACAGGACACAGGTTTCGGGATCAGGGAATCTTCCATGCTCTTGCCTTCTGGCTCCAGGCTTCGGCCTGCGGCCTGCTGCCTGCAGGTTTCAGGCTGCGTACTCCATGCTCCAGGCTCTGGGCTGCAGGCTCCAGGCCCAAGACTGAAGGCTCTGGGCTCCAGGCTCCAGGCTTGGGGTCAGTTCCAGGCTCCGGGCTCCATGTTTCAGGGTCATGGCTCAAGACTCCAGGCTCCAGGCTCCAGGCTCCAGTCATGGGGTCAGTTCGAGGCTCCGGGCTCAGGGCTCCAGGCTCAGGGCTCCAGGCTCCGTGCACAAGGCTCATGGCTCAAGGCTCAAGACTCTGCACTCCGTGCTCCGGCTCAGTTCCAGACTCCGCGATCAAGGATCCAGGATGCGGACTCGTGGTTAGTTCTTTGCTCCGGGCTCCAGGCTCCAGATTCCCGGCTCCCGGCTCCAGGCTCCAGGCTCCAGGCTTAGACTCTGGGCTCCAGGCTCTTTTTTCGGGGTCAGTTCCAGGCTCTGGGCTCAAGGTTCTGTGCTCGGGGTCAGTTCCAGGCTCCGGGCTCATGGCTCAAGGCTCGGGGTCAGTTCGAGGATCTGGGCTCTGGGCTCAAGTCTTTAAGCAGTGGGCTCTAGGCTCCACGCTCCAGGCTCCGTGCTCCAGTCTCAAGGCTCCAGTCTCCAACCTCCAGGCTCCATGCTCCAGGCTCTTTGTCAGTTCCAGGCTCCAGGCTCCAAGCTCCAGTCTCAAGGCTCCAGGCTCCAACCTCCAGGTTCCATGCTCAAGGCTCCGGACTCGTGATCAGTTCCAGGCTCCAGGCTCCAGGCTCCAAGTTCCGGGTTCCGGGTCAGTTCAAGGCTCCGGGCTCCGGTGTCCAGGCTCCGCGATCAAGGATCCAGGATCCAGCCTCGTGGTTAGTTCTTTTCTCCGTGCTCCAGGCTCCGGGCTCCAGGCTCCAGGCTCCAGGCTTAGACTCCGGCCTCAAGTCTCAAAGCTGTATGCTCTTGGCTCTATACTCTGGGCTCCAGGCTCCAGTTTTGGGGTCAGTTCCAGGCTCCGGGCTCATGGCTCATGGTCAGTTTGAGGATCTGGGCTCCGGGTTCAAGTCTTTAAGCTGTGGGCTCAACGGTCCACGCTCCAGGCTCAAGGATCCAGGCTCCAACCTCCAGGTTCCATGCTCCAAGCTCCAGGTTCATGGTCAGTTCCAGGCTCCGTGCTCCAGGTAATAGGTTCCAGACTCTTGGTTCAGGGTCAGTTCCAGGCTCCGGGCTCAAGTCTCCAGGCTCCATGCTCCAGGCTCCTTCTTCCAGGCTCAGGGCTTTGGGCTCGGGTCAGATCCCTGCTCCGGGTTCCAGGCTCCAGGCTCATTGCTGGTGGTAAGTTACAGGCTCCAGGCAGAAAAAAAAGTCAAAACCAAATAAACCTAAAATATAATTAAAAATCCAAAACTATTCTAACCTTGATTCCAGGCTCCTGGCTCCATGCTCCCGGCTCAAAGCTCCAGGCTCAAGGCTCATTGCTCTGGGCTCAGGATCAGTTCCAGGCTCCGGGCTCAAGGCCCCAGGTACTGGGTTCGGGGTCAGTTCCAAGCTCGAAGCTCTGGGCTACAGGCTCCAGGCTCAAGGCTTGGCAATACAGAATCCAGGCTCCGGGCCGGGGTCAAATCCAGGCTCTGGGCTCCAGGTTCTTGGCTCCGGGCTCCGGGCTCCGGGCTCCGGGGTCTGGGAACAGGGTCATTTCCACGCTCCGAGCACCAGAATCCAGACTGCAGGCTCCGGACTCAGGGTCAGTTCCAGGCTCCGGGCTCCAGGCTTCAGGCTCCAATCTCAGGGCTCAATGCTCCAAGCTCAAGGCTCCAGGCTCATGGTCAGTTCCAGGCTCCGGGTTCCAGGCTCCAGATACGGGGTTATTTCCGGCCTCCCGGCTCAAGGCTCTGGACTCGGGGTCAAGTACAAGGCTTTGGGCTCCCGGCTCCAGGCTCCTGGCTCCATGCTCATGACTCCATGCTCCGGGCTCCAGGGTCCAAGATCAAGGTTCTGTTCTCTGTGTCAGTTACAGGCTCCGTGCTCCATGCTCCATGTTCCAGGAACAGGGCTCTGGGCTCGGGGTCCTTTCTTGGCTCCGGGCTCAAAGATCCGGACTTAAGGTCAGTTCCAGGCTCTGGGCTCCAGGCTCCAGGATCACGGCTCCATGCTATGGGCTCCAGGCTATGGGCTCCAGGCTTGGGGTAAGTTCAAGGGTTCGGGCTCCAGGCTCAGTGATCAAGGCACCATGTTCATGGTCAGTTCAAGGCTCCGGGTTCTTTTCTCCGGGCTCGGGGTCAATTCGAGTATCTGGGTTCCGGGCTCCAGTCTTAAAGCTCTGGGCTCTAGACTCCGTGCTCTAGGCTCCATGCTCTGGGTTCCAGGCTCCAGGCTCCAGGATCTAGGCTCTAGGCTCTAGGCTCTAGGCTCTAGGCTCTAGGCTCTAGGCTCTAGGCTCTAGGCTCTAGGCCAGTGGTTCTTAACCTGGGTTCGGTCGAACCCTAGGGGTTCGGTGAGTCAGTCTCAGGGGTTCGGCGGAGGTCAACACACACACTCGACTCATTAGTCGGGTGTGTGTGTCGGGCTAGGTCCGTGTATGTAAACAAACGGCTTCGGAGACTCTTTCTCTGATTGACATCCAATATACGTGGTGTATTGTTGTTGCTTATAGCACTACAACACATCCAGAAGTGTTTATAATCCCTTCCACTCGTCTGATGATGAATTATTTGAGTATTTTCCACAACGTTGTTATGACTTTTGCTACTTCCTGTTAACCACAGAGGCAGCCATGTGTAGCGTTTGTTTACATTTTTCGGTCACCGCATTGGTCAGTTACAATCATGTGACAACCAACACACCGTCGCGAATGGAGAAATCGTATTACGCTGAAGCCGAGCTAGTGCCGTAATAAAACAACGATCACAAAAATACTGAAGGAGGATAACGAGAACTTTTTTTTGATACACTACATGCAATTATCTTTTTTTATGTCAAAATTACATGGTTCGGAAAGTTCGGAGCGAGATGAAACGAACACCGGGTTGACCTGACGGCCTACATATGATTGGTGATGACACGCCCTGCTTGGCCATCACTGGCTGCAGGTGATCACAAGGTTAAAAATTAAAACCATTTCAGTGTGGTAGTATTAAAAAAGGTCATGTCTTTGTGAAAAGGTATGGAATTTGTTGTGAGTTCATGCACTGTATTGGTTTTTTTCTTTGAACACAGTGATGTTAATGCACGGTTCATTTTGTGCACCAGTAAAACATATGCCTGTGTCTTGAATTTGAAAAAAATCACATTTTGTTTTTTAATGAAGAAGGGTTCGGTGAATGCGCATATGAAACTGGTGGGGTTTAGTACCTCCAGCAAGGTTAAGAACCACTGCTCTAGGCTCTAGGCTCCAGGCTCTAGGCTCTATGCTCTAGGCTCCAGACTCCGGGCTCTAGGCTCCATGCTTCAAGCTCTTGGATCCAGGCTCCAGACTCCTTGATCCAGGCTGCAGGCTCCAAGCTCCAGGTTCCACGCTCCAGGCTCAAGGCTCAAGGCTCTTGGCTCCAGGGTCTTGGTCAGTAACAGGCTCCATGCTCCAAGCTACCAGCTCCAGACTCCAAGCTCCAGATCAGTTACAGGCTCCGGGCTAAAGGATCCAGGCTCCGCGCTCCAAGCTCCTGGTTCAAGGCACAGGGCTCTGGGCTTGGGGTCAGTTCCATGCACTTGGCTCCAGACTACAGGCTCCATGCCCCAAACTCCAGGTCAAGGCTCCAGGTTCCTTACTCAGGGTCATTTCCAGGCTGCGGAGTCCGGGCTCCAGGCTCCATGCTCTATGCTTGGGGTCAGTTAAGGGCTCCGGGCTCCAACCTCAAACCTCCAAGCTCCAGGCTCCATTCTCCGGTTTCCAGAATCCCGGCTTGGGTTAAGTTCCAGGCGCCGGGCTCAGGGCGAAAGCCTCCTTTCTCCAGTCTTCAGATTCCAGGCTCCCTGCTCAGGGCTCAAGGCTCTGCTCTCAAGGCTCCGGGCTCAAGGCTTCGGGCTTATTGTCACTTCTATTCTCCGGATTCAAGGTTCCGGGCTCAAGGCTTCGGGCTTTGGGTCAGTTCCATTCTCCAGGTTCCAGGCTTCAGGCTCCGGGCTTCGGGCTCTGGGTATGTTCCAGGCTCCGGGCTCCAGGTACCGGGCTCCAGGCTCCCCTTTCAGGGTTATTTCGAGGCTCCGGTATCCAGGCTTTGGACTCGGTGTCAGTTCCAGGCTCCATGCTCCAGGTTCAGGGCACCAGGCTCAGTGTTCAAGACTCCGCGCTCTAGGATCCGGGATCGGGGTCAGTTCTAGGCTCTGGGCTCCGGTTTCCAGGGTCCGGGCTCCAAGCTCCAGGCTCCAAGCTCCTGGATCCAGGCTCAAGGCACCAGGCATCAGGCACCAGGCTCCAGGCTCTGGTTATGGGGTCAGTTTCAAGTTCCGGTCTCCAGGTTTTAGGCTCCACATTTCGGGCTTGGGGTCAGTTCCAGTCTCAAGGCTGAAGGCTCCAAGCTAAAAGCTCCGGGCTCGGGATAAGTTCCATGCTCCAGGCTCAAGGCTCCAAGCTCAAGGGTCGGGATCCGTTCCGGGCTCTGGGCTCTGGGCTCTGGGCTCTCTTCTCTAGGCTCAAGGCTCCATGCTTAAGGCTCTTGACTCATGGCTCAAGGCTCTGGGTTAGTTCCAGGCTCCAGTCTCAAGGCACCGGGCTCCAGGTTCCAAGTTCAAGGCTCCATGCTTCAAGCACAAGGCTCAAGGCTCGTGGTCAGTTCCAGGCTCCGTGTTCCAGGCTCCATGCTCCCTGCTCAAGGCAACAAGCTCAAGGCTCGTGGCTCCGCGTTCCAGGTTCCAGGCACAAGGCACCAGGCTCCATGTTTGGGGTCATTTCCAGGCTACGGGCTCCAGGCTCCGGTCTCGTTTTCGGTTCCAGTCTCCAGGCTCCGGGCTCCTAGCGCTGGGCTACGGGTTACAGGCTCACTTCAATGCCCAGACCTCTCGTTGAACCCATGTACCAAACACTTCAGCACTGTTTGCGGTGGATCCGAGAACGGGGAAGTCCCAGGCCCGAAAAGAACTGCACCAATCGTAAAACCATGTGGAAAAAAACCCCAAAAAAATTAAAGAAGAAGAAGAAATTGACTTAGATTTCATTTTTTAGTGTTTCACACTAAAAGAAGCTGTTTTGATTAATTTGAGCCTAGGATTTTTTTTTCTCGAGCAGAACTTCATGATCTGAGAAGACTATGACAAAACAGCCATAAACCACGTATTTCTGACTTATTTTTAGTGTTTTCCTTCTTTTCTGAGTAGAAGAGGCAAAAATGTCCTTTTTTTGCTTTTCACGCTATAAGAAGCTGTTTTGGTCACACTGAGACTAGGATGTCTTTTTTTCTCAAAGAAAACTTCATGAACTGAAAAGACTTGAACAAAGCCGTTGTAAACCAATGATTTCTGACTTGTTTTTAATGTTTTCCTTGTTTTCTGAGTAGAAGACTCAAAAAATTAATTTTTGAGCGTTTCACACGATAAGAAGCTGTTTTTATCACTTTGAGACAAGGAATTTTTTTTCTCAAAGAAATCTTCATGAACTGAGAAGGATTTGAACTAAACAGCCATACAGAACTTTTTTCTGACTTGTTTTTCGCGTTTTTCTTCTTTTCAGAGTAGAAGAGGCAAAAAAATGTCATTTTTGAGCGTTTCAGACGATAAGAAGCTGTTTCGGTCACATTGAGTCAAGGATGTTTTTTCTCAAGCAGAACTTCATGATCTGAGAAGACTTTGACAAAACAGCCATAAACCACGTATTTCTGCCTTTTTTTTTTTTTTTTTTTTTTTTTTTTTTTTTTTAGCGTTTTTCTACTTTTCTGAGTAGAAGAGGCAAAAATGTCATTTTTGAGCGTTTCAGACCATAAGAAGCTGTTGTTATCACTTTGAGACAAGGAATGTTTTTTCCTCGAGGAAAACTTCATGAACTGATAAGAGCTGAACAAAATAGCCATAAAACATTTATTTCTGACTTGTTTTTAGTGTTTTCATGCTTTTCTGACTATATAAGTAAAAATGTCAATTTTGAGCGTTTTACACAAGAAGCTGTTTTGGTCACTTTGAGACAAGGATTTTTTTTCTCAAGGAGAACTTCATTATCTGAGAAGACTGTGACAAAGTAGTCATAAAAAACTTATTTCTGACTTTTTTTTAGTGTTTTCCCTCTTTTCTGAGTAGAAGAGGCAAAAATGTCATTTTTGAGCGTTTCAGAAAATACAAAGATGTTTTGGTCACTTTGGGAGAGGGATTTTTTTTTTTCTCAAAGGAAACTTTCATGAACTGAAAAGACTCGAACAAAACAGCCATAAACCACTTCTTTCTTATTTACTTTTAGTGTTTTTCTTCTTTTCAGCGTAGAACATGCAAAAATGCCTTTTTTTTTTTTTAGCGTTTCAGACGATAAGAAGCTGTTTTGGTCCCTTTGAGACAATGATGTTTTTTCTCAAGCAGAACTTCATGAATCTACAAGACTATGACAGAAAAAGCCATAAACCACTTATTTCGTACTCTTTTTTAGTGTTTTCTCTCTTTAATGAGTAGAAGAGGAAAAAGTGTCATTTTTGAGCGTTTCAGACGATAAGAAGCTGTTTTTGTCACTTTAAGATAAGGATGTTTTCTTTCTCAAAGAAAACTTCATGAACTGAAAAGACTTGAAAAAAAAAACGTTATAAACCATTTATTTCTGACTTGTTTTTAATGTTTTCCTTGTTTTCTGAGTAGAAGAGTCAAAAATGTTATTTTCTAGCGTTTCACACCATAAGAAGCTGTTTTTGTCACTTTGAGACAAGAATGTTTTTTTTTCAAGCAGAACTTCATGACCTGAGAAAACTTTTACAAAACAGCCATAAAACACTTATTTATGACGTTTTTGTGTTTTCCTTCTTTTCTTTGTAGACGAGGCAAAAATTTAATTTTTGAGCGTTTCAGACGATAAGAAGCTGTTTTTATCACTTTGAGACAAGGAATTTTTTTTCTCAAAGAAATCTTCATGAACTGATAAGGATTTGAACAAAACAGGCATATAGAACTTTTTTTTTACTTGTTTTAGCATTTTTCTACTTTTCAGAGTAGAAGAGGCAAAAAATGTCATTTTTGAGCGTTTCACACGATAAGAAGCTTTTTCGGTCACGTTGAGTCAAGGATGTTTTTTCTCAAGCAGAACTTCATGATCTGAGAAGACTATGACAAAACAGTAATAAACCACGTATTTCTGACTGGTTTTTTTTGTAGCGTTTTTCTACTTTTCTGAATAGAAGAGGAAAAAATGTCATTTTTGAGCGTTTCAGACCGTAAGAAGCTGTTGTTATCACTTTGAGACAAGGAATTTTTTTTTCTCAAGGAAAACTTCATGAACTGAAAAGAGCTGAACAAAACAGCCATAAAACATTTATTTCTGACTTGTTTTTAGTGTTTTCATGCTTTTCTGACTATATAGGTAAAAATGTCATTTTTGAGCGTTTTACACAAGAAGCTGTTTTGGTCACTTTGAGACAAGGATGTTTTTCTCAAGGAGAACTTCATTATCTGGGAAGACTTTAACAAAATAGTCATAAAACACTTATTTCTGACTTGTTTTTAGTGTTTTCCTTCTTTTCTGAGTAGAAGAGGCAAAAATGTCATTTTTGAGCGTTTTAGAAAATACGAAGCTGTTTTGGTCACTTTGAGAGAAGGAATTTTTTTTCTCAAAGGAAACTTTCATGAACTGAAAAGACTCGAACAAAACAGCCATAAACCACTTCTTTCTTACTTGCTTTAAGTGTTTTTCTTCTTTTCAGAGTAGAACATGCAAAAATGACTTTTTTTTTTTAGCGTTTCAGAGGTTAAGAAGCTGTTTTGGTCCCTTTGAGACAACGATGTTTTTTCTCAAGCAGAACTTCATGAATCTACATGACTATGACAAAAAAGCCATAAACCACTTATTTCGTACTCTTTTTTTTTGGGTTTTCTTTCTTTAATGAGTAGAAGAGGAAAAAAATGTCATTTTTGAGCGTTTCACGCAATAAGAAGCTGTTTTTGTCATTGTGAGACAAGAATGAGATTCCATAGCACATTGACAAAACAGCCATAAACCACTTATTTCTGTCTTGTTTTCTTAATTTTCTGACTTGACTGGTAAAATGTCATTTTTGAGCCTTTCACGCAAGCTGAAGCTGTTATGGTCACTTTTGAGACTAGGATTTTATTTCTCAAGTAGAACTTAATCATTTTTCCGTTTACAAAAAGCCATAAACCACTTATATTCTTTCGTGTTTGTAGTGTTTTCTTGCATTTCTAAGTAGAAAAGGAAACAATGTCATTTTTGATTGTTTCACACGAAAATAAACGCTTTGAAACAAGGATGTTTTTTCTCAAGCAGAACTTCATGATACGACTTTGACAAAATAGCCACTAATTCTTGACTTGTTTTTAATATTTTTCTACTTATGTGAGTAGCGCCAATAAAAATGTCATTTTTGAGCGTTTCACTTCAAGAGAAGCGCTGGGACTTTTCAATTTTTCCAGCATTTGTCTTACTTTATTTTTTTTTCAAAGACAGAACCCTGGTTGGTGTAACCCCCTTTCTTTCTTTCTTTCTTTCTTTCTTTCTTTCTTTCTTTCTTTCTTTCTTTCTTTCTTTTTTTTTTTTTTAACCTCCGGTGCTTTTCCTCACCTGGAGCTGGACACCTAATCTCCTGGCCCGGTCTGACTCTTTTAATTTTTTTTTTCCCGTCTCGCTCCCCGTCTCTTTCTTCCAGCATCCTTAAAGTAGCACACTGAGTTCTGTCACTTTTCAAACTACCCCAGACGAGACGGAAGTCTTCCCCACACTGAACCAAACCCAGGGGTTTAGAACTCTGCTCCTCCTTGCCTAGTCTGACTTTTTTTCTGTCTGTCTCCCCCTCTTTTTTCTCCAACATCCTTAAAGCTTCACACTTAGTTCTGGCATTTTTAAAACCACCCTGTGGAGATGGAATGTTGCCTTACATTGCAGCCACACACTGTTGGAAGAACTCTGTCCATGGTCCTGATTCTTTATCTTTCTTTCTCTCTCGCTCTCTCTCTCCCTCTTTCCTCCAAGCCCCTTAAAGCTTCACACTGGTTTGCATGGACGTGGAAGAACACTGGGAAATGTCGCACTGACCCTTGTCAGGGTTAGACCGGGACGGCTGGTGGACGGTGTGGACTCTGTCTTTTTTCCAGCCTGTGTGGGACATTGTTATTTTTCCAACGACAGAACACCGGTTTGCCTAACCCCTTTTTTTAACCTCCGGTTCTTCTGTCATCTGGAGCTGGAAAACGATAAAACAGTAAATGTCATTTTTGAGCGTTTCACTTCAAGAGAAGCTGTGGGACCTTTCCTCATCTGAAGCTGGAAACCTTATCTCCAGGATCCGGGCTCCAGGCACGGGGTCATTTCCAGGCTCCAGACTTCAGGCTCCAAGCTCTGGACTCGGGGTCTTTACAAGGCTCCCGGCTCCGGGCTCCGGGCTCCGGGCTCCGGGCTCCGGGCTCCGGGCTCCGGGCTCCGGGCTCTGGGCTCCGGGCTCCAGGCTTCAAACCAAGGTTCGGTGCTCGGGGTTTGTTCCAGGCTCCGCGCTCCAGGCTCCATGTTCCCGGCGCAGGGCTCCGTGTTCGTAGTCATTTCAAGGTTCCAGGCTCCAAGGTCCGGACTTTGGGTCAGTTCCAGTCTCCAGGCTCAAGGCTCACGGCTCCAGGCTCACGGCTTCAGGCTTCACGCTCCAGGCTCCGGGCTCCAGGCTCCGGGCATGGGGTCAGTTCAAAGTTGTGGGATCCATGTTTCAGGCTCCAGGCTTCTGGCTCGGGGTAAGTCCCAGGCTCCGGGTTCCACGCCTTGGGCTCAAGGCACTGGGCACGGGGTTATTTCCAGGCTCCGGGCTCCAGGCTTTGGGCTTTTGGTGTTCTTCCAGGCAAGGTTATTATTCTTAACGAAAATGAACGAAATGACGAAAACAACAATTGAAAAAACATTTTCGTCAACTGAAATAAATAAAATTCTAATTAAAAGAAAAAAAAAAAAAACGATAACTACCTGAAACTGTATTGTGTGGTTACAAAACTAACTAAAACGTATAAAAATTATGTATAAAATTCCCTTTGTTTTCGTCTTTGTAAATGTCGGATTGATATCAAATTGATTTATTTCGCTCCAGCAGTTTGAGATAGCAGCACCATACCACACCACACAGTCTGTCATGCCTGGTCACTTGTGGTTTCCAATCGTCTTCTTGTCCCCACTTTACCTGGAACATACAGACTAAAGCTGGGACACAGCAGCACAGTCCTGTCTGGGATTTACTTTAGTGATGAGTGGGGTCTTTTTTTTTTTTTTTTTTTTTTTTGTGCTCACTGTGTGTGCGCGTGAGTGACAGAGACAGAGCGGAGCTAAACGACAGTCAGTGTTGAACTAGCATCCAGGTAAAAACTAGAGAGATTATCACCATGAAAAAGCCTTCCAAGACCTTAACTGCACAGTTTATAAGAGGAGAAAAGAGGAGGATGAAAACTAATCCAATTACAAATGTATAGAACCTAATATAATATAAAAAAATGTTTGATGTTACTTGCTACAGCTAGCTGAAAGGAAACGAAGCAAAGTTGGCTAACAATGGAACTGTAGATGATTAAGATATGAGATAAATGCTAAGTTATGGTTTACTGCTGATGAACGGGGTTATATATGTTTATCTATGTTTCTATCTGGTTTAACTGCTGGTTAGCTGGTTTATACATACATAAATACATACATACATACATATATATATATATATATATATATATATATATATATATATATATATATATATATATATATATATATATATATATATATATGTTTCTATCTGGTTTAACTGCTGGTTAGCTGGTTTATTTATGTTTCTATCTGGTTTAACTGCGTGCTGCTTTGTGCATCTGCTCTCACGCTTTGCACATCCCTGTTTTCACGTAATTTATGTTGTGTAAGGATCACACACACACACACACACACACACACCCAACCTGCTATAGGAAATTTATACATCATAATGTACATATGTTTGTTTCTCTGCTCAGTCAATGAGCCGCCCTAATCCGACCCCCAAATAAAGTGTCCAGAGTAACCCGCTGATTCGCGCTGCACTAATTTCTTTGAATAGGATGGTGAGGAAGATAAAATATATGACATAAGTAAAACTCATACTGAACAAAACTAAACTAAAACTAAGCATTCAGAAAAAAAATGATACCTAATAAAAGCTGGCAAGCATGCTCTGAAAACTAATTAAAACTAACTGAATTAGAGAAAAAAAAGTCAAAACTAAATAACCCTAAAATATAATTAAAAATCCAAAATTATTCTAACATTATTCTTCCATGCTCCTGGCTCCATGCTCCCAGCTCAAAGCTCCAGGCTCAAGGCTCATTTCTCCGGGCTCAGGATCAGTTCCAGGCTCAGGGCTCAAGGCCCCAGGTACCGGGTTCGGGGTCAGGTCCAAGCTCGAAGCTTCGGGCTCCAGGCTCCAGGCTCCAGGCTTGGCAATACAGAATCCAGGCTCTGGGCTCCAGGTTCTTGGCTCCGGGCTCCGGGCTCCGGGCTCCGGGCTCCGGGCTCCGGGCTCCGGGCTCCGGGCTCCGGGCTCCATTCATTGGTTTAGTTCATGTTTCGAGGTTGCTGGCTCCAGGCTCCAGGCTCCAGGCTCCGGGCGCCAGGCTTTGGGCTCAGTGTCTTTTTCCAGACTCCAGATTCCAGGCTCCAAGCTCCAGGCGCCGCGCTCATGGCTATGGGCTTGTGAACAGTTCCAGGCTCCAGGCTCAAGGCTCAAGGCTCAAGGCTCAAGGCTCCATGCTCCAGGATCAGGGTTGGGGGTCAGTTCCAGTGTCCTTGCTCCAGGCTCCGTGGTCCAGGCTTTGGGTTCATGTCTTCTTCCAGGCTCCAGCCTCAAGGCTCAAGGCTCAAGGCTCCAGGCTCAAGGCTCCAGGCAGGGGGCGCCGGTTCCAAGTTCCGGTCTCCTGGCTTCAGGCTCCAGGCTTCTGGCTCGGTGTAAGTTCCATGCTTGGGGTTTCATGCCCAGGGCTCCAGGTTCCGGGCTCTAGGCTCAGGACTCCAGGCTCACAGCTCCAGGCTCAAAGTTCCAGGCTCTGGGCTCGGGATCAGTTCAAGGCTCCGGGCTCCAGGACCAAGGTTTCGTGTTCGGGGTGTATTCCATGCTCTGGCCTGTGGGCTCAAGCCTCCAGGCTCCGGGTATTGGGTCAGGTCCAAGTTCCTTTCTCCAGGCTTCAGGCTCCAGGATTCGGGTTAGGGGTAAGTTCCATGCTCGGGGTTCCATGCCCTGGGCTCCAGGCTCCTGGAACGGGGTCATTTCAACGCTCCGGGCTCCAGAATCCAGGCTCCAGGCTCCAGGCTCCAGGCTCCAGGCTCCAGGCTCCAGGCTCCAGGCTCCGGACTCAGGGTTAGTTCCAGGCTCAGGGCTCCAGGCTCCAGGCTCTGCTCTCCAGGCTTCGGGCAGCGGGCTCAAGGGTCTGGGCTCCAGGCTCCAGCGCTCCAGAGCCAGAGTTAGGGCTCCGGGTTGAGGCTCAGTTCCAGGGTTCAGGTTCGGGCTGAGGCCAGGGTTAGGGCTCCAGGCTCGGGTTCAGTTCCAAGATTAGGGTTAGGGCTCAGTTCCAAGACCAGGGTTAGGGCTCCTGGCTTAGGCTCAGTTCCATGGTTAGGGTTATGGCTTTGGCCAGGGTCAGGTTTAGGGCTCCGAGCTCGTGCTCAGTTCCAGACTCCAGGCTCAGGGCTCAGGGCTCAAGGCTCTAGGCTCCGGGCTCCGGGCTCCGGGCTCCGGGCTCCGGGTTCCAGGCTCTGCTCTCCTTGCTCCGTGTTCCTTGCTTGGGGCTTGGGGTCAGTTCCAGGCTCCGGGCTCAAGGATCCGCACTCCAGGCTCCGGGCTCCAGAATCCTGGCTTTTGGTCTTTTCCAGGCTCCAGGCTCCAGGCGAAAGGCTCCAGACTTCAGGCTTAGGTCAGTTCCAGGCTCCAGGTTCAAGGCTCAAGACTCCAAGCTCAAGGCTCCAGGCTCCGTGGTCAGGGTCAGTTCCAGGCTCCGGGCACCGGGCTGCAGGCTCCAGATTCAAGGCTCCATGCTCCCTTCTCTGGACTCCAGGCTCCAGGCTCCATACACTAAGCTCCTTGCTCCAGGCTCCGGGCTCAATGCTCCGAGCTCCATGCTCTAGGCTCCAGGCTGAGGGGCAGTTCCAGGCTCTGGATTCCATCCTCCAACGTCTGGGCTCCGCACTCAAGGCTCCAGGCTCAAGGCTCAATGCACGGGGTCATTTCTAGGCTCCGGTCTCCAATGTCCGGACTTGGGGTCAGTTCCATGCTCGGGGTTCCACGCCCTGGGCTCCAGGCTCTTGGAACGGGGTCATTTCCACGCTCTGGGTTCCAGAATCCAGGCTCCAGGCTTGGGGTCATTTCCAGTCTCCGGGCCCCAGGGTCCTGGCTCAAGGTTTCGTGCTCGGGGTCAGTACAAGGCTTTGGGCACCCGGCTCCATGCTCACAGCTCCATGCTCCGGGCTCCAGGCTCCGAGCTCAAGTTTCTTTGCTCGGGGTCAGTTCCAGGCTCTGCGCTCCACACTCCATATTCCAGGCACAGGGGTCTGGGTCTGTGGTCATTTCTTGGCTCCGGGCTCCAAGGTACAGACTAAAGGTCAGTTCCAGGCTTTGGGCTCAAGGCTCCAGGCACACAGCTCCATGCTACGGGCTCCAGGCTTGGAGTAAGTTCCAGGATTCGGGCTCTAGGCTCAGGGATCAAGGCTCCATGTTCATGGTCAGTTCAAGGCTCAGGGTTCTTTTCACCGGGCTCGGGGTCAGTTCGAGTATCTGGATTCCGGGCTCCAGTCTTTAAACTCTGGTGTCTAGACTCTGCGCTCTAGGCTCCAGGCTCCAGGCTCCAGGCTCCAGGCTCCAGGCTCTAGGCTCCAGGCTCAAAGCTCCAGGCTCTGGGCTCAGCATCAGTTCAAGGCTCCGTGCTCCAGGACCCAGATTTCAGGTTCGTGGTGTATTCCATGCTCTGCCCATCAGGCTCCAGCCTCCAGGCTCCGGGCATTGGGCCGGGTCCAAGTTCTGGTCTCCAGGCTTCAGGCTCCAGGCTTCGGGCTCGGGGTAAGTTCCATGCTCGGGGTTCCATGCCCTGGGCTTAGGGCTCCTGGAACGGGGTCATTTCCATGCTCCGGGCTCGAGAATCCAGGCTCCAGGCTCCGGACTCGGGGTCAGTTCAAGGCTCAGGGCTCCAGGCTCCAGGCTCCATGCTCCGGGGTCAGGGCTCCAGACTCCAGGCTCAAGGCTCTGCTCTACAGGCTGCGGGCTCCAGGCTCCAGGCTCCAGGCTCCAGGCTCCAGGCTCCAGGCTCCGGGGTCAGGGCTCCAGACTCCAGGCTCCAGGCTCAGCTCTACAGGCTGCGGGCTCCAGGCTCTGGGCTCCGGGCTCCGGGCTCCGGAGTCCAGGCTCCGTGCTCCTGGCTCCATGTTCTATGCTCCGGGCTCGGGGTGAGTTCCAGGCTCCGGGCTCAAGGCTCCGCACTCCGGGCTCCAGAATCCCGGCTTTTGATCTTTTCCAGGCTAAAGGCTCCAGTCTAAAGGCTCCAGACTTCAGGCTTAGGTCAGTTCCAGGCTCAAGGCTCCAGACTCCACACTCAAGGCTCCAGGCTCCATAGTCAGGGTCATTTCCATGCTCTTGGCTCAAGCCTCAAAGCTCTGGGCTCAGGGTCAGTTCCAGGCTCCGGGCACCGGGCTGCAGGCTCAAGATTCAAGGCTCCATGCTCCGGGCGCCGGGCTCCAGGCTCCATGCTCCAAGCTCCGTGCTCTTGGCTCCAGGCTCCGGGCTCCGGGTTCCGGGCACCGGGTTCCGGGTTCCGGGCACCGGGCTCAAGGCTCCATGCTCCAAGCTCCGTGCTCTAGACTCCGGGCTCCAGGCTCAGGGTCAGTTCCAGGTTCTGGGTTCCAGCCTCCTGCGTCTAGGCTCTGCACTCAAGGCTCCAGGCTCAAGGCTCAATGCACGGGGTCATTTCAAAGCTCCGGTCTCCAATGTCCGGACTTGGGGTCAGTTCCAGGCTCCGGGATCCAGGCTCCTGTTTCCGAGCTCAGGGCTCCGGGCTTGGGGTCAGTTCCATGCTCTGGGCTGCAGACTCCAACCTCTAGGCTAGGGCTCAGTTCCAGGCTCCGGGCACCGGGCACCGGGCTCCAGGCTCCAGGTTCAAAGCTCCAGGCTCCGCACTCCATGCTAAGGGCTCGGGGTAAGTTCAAGGCTCCAGGCTCAAGGATCAAGGCTCCAGGCTCCATGCTCCAAACTCTGGGTCAAGGCTCCAGGTTCCTTGCTCAGGGTCATTTCCTGGCTCCGGGCTCCAGGCTTTAGGCTCCGGTCTCCAGGCTCCGGGCTCAGTGTCAGTTCTAGGCTCTGGGCTCCAGGCCCCAGGTTCTGTGTTTGGGGTCAGTTCCAAGCTCAAAGCTCCAAGCTCCAGGCTCCGCAATCTAGGATCCAGGCTCCAGGCTCCAGGCTCCAGGCTCCAGGCTCCAGGCTCCAGGCTCCAGGCTTCAGGCTCGGGATCAGTTCCAGGCTCCGGGGTCCAAGCTCCATTCTCGGGTTCAGTTCCACTCTCGAGGTTCCTTGCTCAAGGCTCCGGGCTCCGGGCTCAAGGCTTTGGGCTTGGGGTCTACTTCCATGCTCCAGACTCCAGGCTCTAGCCTCCAGGCTTCAGGCTCCAAGCTCCATGCTCCGCGCTCCAGGCTATGGGCTCGTAATCAGTTCAAGGGTCCGGGCTCCAGGCTCCAGGCTCCAGGTTAAGGGTTCGGGGTCAGTTCCAGGCTCTTGGCTCAAGGCTCTGCGATCCAGTCTTTGTGCTCTGTGTCTTTTTCCGGGCTGCAGACTCCAGGCTCGGGTTCAGTTCCAGGCTCTGGGCTCCAGGCTCCAGGCTCCGGGCTCAGTGATACAGGATCTGCGCTCCAGGCTTTTTGATCCGGCCTCAGGGCTCCGGATTTTGGGTCAGTTCAATTCTCTGGGCTCAAGGCTCTTGCCTCTAGACTCGGGGTCAGATCCAGGCTCCTGGCACCGGGCTCCACGCTGCAGGCTGTGGGCTAAAGGCTCAAGGTTCAAGGCTCCAGCCTCCTGGCTCCAGGGTCCAAACTCAGGGTCAAGACTCCAAGCTCCATGCTCAAGGCTGAAGGCTCTGGGTCAGTTCCAGAATCTAGGCACCGGGCTCTAGGATCCAGGTTCAAGGCTCCATGCCTCCAGCTCTTGGCTCCAGGCACAAGGCTCAAGGCTCGGGGTCACTTCCCGGCTCCAGGCTCCAGGCTTCAGGCTCCGAGCTCCGAGCTCCGGGCTCCGGGCTCCGGGCTCCAGGGTCTGGGCTCAGTGTCATTTCCAGGCTCTGGGCTCAGGGCTCCAGGCTCCAACCTCCAAGCTCCAGGCTCCAGGCTCCAGGCTCCAGGCTCCATGCTCCAGGTTCCAGGCTCCACGCTCCAGGCTCTGGGCTCTGTTCTCCAGGCTCCTTTCATGGGGTCAGTTCAAAGTTCTGGGATCCAGGCTTCAGGTACCAGGCTTCGGGCTTTGGGTAAGTTCCAGGCTCCGGATTCCACACCCTGGGCTCAAGGCTCCGGGCACGGGGTTATTTCCAGTCTCTGGGCTCCAGGTTTTGGGTTTTCTGGTCTTCTTCCAGGCTCCAGGCTCCATGCTCCCAGCTCAGAGCTCCAGGCTCAAAGCTCATGGCTCCAGGCTTGGGATCACTTCCAAACTCCGGGCTTCAGGGCCTAGGTTCTGGGTTGGGGGTCAGTTCCAAGCTCATAGCTCCGGGCTCAAGGCTCCGCAATCCAGGATCCAGGCTTCGAGTTTTGGGTCAACTCCAGGCTGAGGGCTCCAGGCTTTATTCTCAGGTTCAGTTCAAGTCTCGAGGTTCCTGGCTCCAGGCTATGGGCTTGAAGCTTTGGGCTCGGGGTCTTCTTCCAGGCTGCAGACTCCAGGCTCCAAGCTCCAGTCTCCAGGCTCCGTGCTCCAGGCTTTGGGCTCATGATCAGTTTCAGGCTGTGGGCTCTAGGCTCCAGGTTCAGGATTTGGGGTCAGTTCTAGGCTCCTGGCTTCAGGCTCTGCGATCCAGGCTTTGGGCTCAGTGTCTTCTTCAAAGCTCCAGACTCCACGCTCCGGGCTCTTGGCTCGTGATCAGTTCGAGGATCTAGGCTCCGGGCAAGAGTTTTTATGCTCTGGGCTCTCGGCTCTCGGCTCCGTGCACCAGGATCTGTGCTCCAGGCTCCAGGCTCCAGGCTCCAAGCTCCAGGTTCAATGCTCCAGGCTCCAGACTCTTGGTCAGTTCCAGGCCCAGTGCTCCATGCTTAAGGTTCCAGACTCCAGGCACAGGGTCATTTCCAGGCTCCGGGCTCCAGACTTCAGGCTCCAAGCTCTGGACTCGGGGTCTGTACAAGGCTTCGGGCTCCCGGCTCCAGGCTCATGGCTCCATACTCCGGGCCCCAGGCTCCGAGCTCAAGGTTCTGTGCTCGGGGTTTGTTCCAGGCTCTGCACTCCAGGCTCCATGTTCCCTGCACAGGGCTCCGGGCTTGTGGTCATTTCAAGGCTCTGGGCTCCAAGGTCCAGACTTGGGGTCAGTTCCAGGCTCCGGGCTCCAGGCTAAAGGCTCACGGCTCAAGGCTCACAGCTCGAGGCTCCACGCTCCACGCTCCGGGCTCCAGCCTCCAGGCTCCGGGCTCCATGCTCCAGGCTCCGGGCATGGGGTCAGTTCAAAGTTCCGGGATCCAGGCTTCAGGCTCCAGGCTTTAGGCTCAGGGTAAGTTCCAGGCTCCAGGTTCCATGCCCTGGGCTCAAGGCTCTGGGCACGGGGTTATTTCCAGGCTCCAGGCTCCAGGCTTTGGGCTTTGGGTCTTCTTCCAGGCTCCTGGCTCCATGCTCCCGGCTCAAAGCTCAAGGCTCAAAGCTCATGGCTCCGGGCTCGGGATCAGTTCTTGGCTCCGGGCTCAAGGCCCCAAGTTCGGAGTTTGGGGTCAGTTTCAAGCTTGAACCTCCGTGCTCCAGGCTCCACAATGAAGGATCCAGGCTCCGGGCTCGGGGTCAGCTCCGGGCTCCGGGCTCCGGGCTCCGGGCTCCGGGCTCCGGGCTCCGGGCTCCGGACATGGGGTCAGTTCCAAGTTCCGGTCTCCAGGTTTAAGGCTCCACATTTCGGGCTCGGGGTCAGTTCCAGGCTACAGGCTCCATAGTCCAGGTTCGTTTCTTCGCGTTCCAGGTTCAAGACTCCTGGCACCAGGCTCCAGGCTGAAGGCTCCAAGCTCAAGGCTCCAGGCTTTGGGTAAGTTCCATGCTCCGGGCTCAAGGCTCCAAGCTCAAGGCTCGGGGTCAGTTCCAGGCTCTATGCTCCAGGCTCAAGGCTTCATGTTTCAAGTTCTTGGCCCCAGGGTCCAGGCTCCAGGCTTGGGGTGAGATCCAGGCTCCAGGCTCCATACTCCCGGGTAAGGGCTCCAGGCTCCAGGCTCCAGGCTCCAGGCTGCAGGCTGCAGGCTCCAGGCTCTAGGCTCTAGGCTCTAGGCTCTAGGCTCTAGGCTCTAGGCTCAGGGCAAGGGGGCCGGTTCCAAGTTCTGGTCTCCCAGCTTCAGGCTCCAAGCTTCTGGCTCGGGGTAAATTCCATGCTTGGGGTTTCATGCCCAGGGCTCTAGGGCATGGGTTTTTTTCCAGGCTCCGGGCTTCAAGTTTTGGGCTCAGGGTCTTCTTCCAGGCACTAGGCTCCAGGCTTAAGGCTCCAGGTTCCAGGCTCAAAGCTCCAGGCTCAAAGCTCCAGGCTCTGGGCTTGGGATCAGTTATAGGCTCCGGGCTCCAGGACCAAGGTTTCGGATTCTGGGTGTATTTCACGCTCTGGCCCAGGCTCCAGGCTCCAGGCATTGGATCAGGTCCAAGTTCTGGTCTCCAGGCTTCCGGCTCCAGGCTTCAGGCTCAGGGTAAATTCCATGCTTGGGGTTCCACGCCCTGGGCTCCAGGCTCTGAGAACGGGGTCATTTCCACGCTCTGGGCTCCAGAATCCAGGATCCAGGCTCCGCACTCGAGGTCAGTTCCAGGCTCCATGCTCCAGACTCCAGGCTCATTTCTCCATGCTCTGGCTCAATGCTCCGAGCTCCGAGCTCCAGGCTAAGGGTCAGTTCCAGTCTACGGGCTCCAGGATCCTGGCTCAAGGTTCCGTGCTCGGGGTCAGTTCCAGGCTCCAGGCTCCGGGCTCCAGGCTCCAAGTTCAAGGCTCCATGCTTGTAGTTCCAGGCTCCAGGCTCTTGATCAGTTCCAGGCTCCGGGCTTCAGGCTACAGGCTCCGGGCTCCAGGTTTCAAGCTCCACATTTCGGGCTCGGGGTCAGTTCCAGGCTCCAGGCTCGTGGCTCCGCGTTCCAGGCTATAGGCTCAAGGCTCCAAACTCAGGGTCAAGGCTCAAGGCTCCATGTTTGGTGTCAATTCCAGGCTACGGGCTCCAGGCTCCGGTCTCGTGTTAAGTTCCAGGCTCCAGGCTCTGGGCTCCTAGCACTGGGCTACGGGATACAGGCTAACCCCAATGCCCAGACCTCTCGGTGAACCCATGTACCACACACTTCAGCGCTGCTTGCGGTGGAACAGAGACCGGTGAAATCCCAGGCGCCGAAAGAAATGCACCCTTCGTAAAACCATGTGTAAAAATAAAAAATAAAAAAAAAATGACAGAAGACTAAGATTGACATAGATTTAATTTTTTAGTGTTTGACACGAAAAGGAGCTGTTTTGGTAACTTTGAGATAAGGATGTTTTTTTCTCAAGCAGAACTTCATGAACTGAGAAAGACTTGAACAAAAAAGCAATAAACCAATTATTTCTGACTTGTTTTTAGTGTTTGCCTGCTTTTCTGAGTAGAAGAGGAAAAAACGTCATTTTTGAGCGTTTCATACAAAAAGAAGCTGTGTTGACCACATTGAGAAAGGGATGTTTTTTCTTAAGCAGAACTTCATGACCTCATAAGACTTCGAAAAAACAGCCATACAACACTTATTTCTGAGATGTTTTTAGTGTTCTCATTCTATTCTGACCATATTGGTAAAAATGTCATTTTTGAGTGTTGTACACAATAAGAAGATGTTTTTGTCACTTTGAGACAAGGTTTTTTTGTTCTAAAGCATAACTTCATGGTCTGAGAAGACTTTGACAAAACAGCCTTAAAACACTTATTTCTGACATGTTTTTAGTGTTTTCATGCTTTTCTGAGTAGAAGAGGCAAAAATGTCATTTTTGAGTGTTTCACATGATAAGAAGCTCTTTTTGTCACTTTGAAAGAAGGATGTTTTTTTTCTCAAGCAAAACTTCAAAAACTGATGAGACTCAAACAAAACAGCCATAAAACACTTATTTCTGACTTGTTTTTAGTGTTTTCATGCTTTTCTGAGTAGAAGAGGCAAAAATGTCATTTTTGAGCATTTCAGACGATAAGAAGCTGTTTTTGTCACTTTGAGACAAGGATGTTTTTTTCACAAGCAAATTTTCATGAACTGATGAGACTTGAACAAAAAAGCCATAAACCACTTATTTCTGACTTGTTTTTAGCGTTTTCCTGCTTTTCTGAGTAGAAGAGGAAAAAATGTCATTTTTGAACGTTTCACACGATAAGAAGCTTTTTTTTCCACTTGGAGAAAGGGATGTTTTTTTTTTCTCAAGAAAAACTTTATGAACTGATAAGACTTTGACCAAAAAGCCATAAAACACTTTTTTCTTACTTGTTTTTAGTGTTTTCATGCTTTTCTGAGTAGAAGAGGCAAAAATGTCATTTTTGAGCGTTTCAGACGATAAGAAGCAGTTTTTGTCACTTTGAGACAAGGATGTTTTTTTCTCAAGCAAAACGTCATGAACTGATAAGACTCAAACAACACAGCCATAAACCACTTATTTCTGACTAGTTTTTAGCGTTTTTCTACTTTTCTGAGTAGAAGAAACAAAACTGGAATTTTTGAGCGTTTCACCCGACAGGAATCACTTTTTGTCACTTTGAGACAAGGATGTATTTTTTTCTCAAGCAGAACTTCAGGACCTGATAAGACTTTTACAACACAATCATAAACCACTCATTTCTGACTTGTTTTTTGTGTTTTCCTACTTTTCTGAGTAGAAGAGGCAAAAATGTCATTTTTGAGCGTTTCACGCGATAAGAAGCTTTTTATGTCACTTTGAGACAAGGATGTTTTTTCAAGACCTGAGAAGACTTTGACAAAACAGCCATAAAACACTTATTAGGCCCGAGCCGAGTAAAGCCGGCGCAGGGCCTATTGAGTCTGCAGTGGGTGCATGGGGACGAAATCGCCAGTGACGTGGTCGCCTTTCGCCACTGTCACCACTCTCACACATATTCACATTCACGGCACTGACACCTTTCCGACGATGTATATGACATGTGCACAAATCGCATATTTACACCTGCTCAGAATGAATGGGAGACAATGGGACACGCGCACTCGGGGTTAGTCACATGGGTGTAAGTGCACGACACGTGACATCGGACCCCACAGACATGTGGGGGACCTCGAGAACTTTAACATAAGGCCAGATATGTGGTTGCCATAGAAACGGCTATATTGTTCTTGCTCAGATTCTTATTATTAGGCCCGAGCCGAGTAAAGCCGGCGCAGGGCCTATTGAGTCTGCAGTGGGCGCATGGGGACGAAATTGCCAGTGACGCGGTCGCCTTTCGCCACTGTCGCCACTCTCACACATATTCACATTCACGGCACTGAGACCTTTCCGACGATGTATATGACATGTGCACAAATCGCATATTTACACCTGCTCAGAATGAATGGGAGTCAATGGGACACGCGCACTCGGGGTTAGTCACATGGGTGTAAGTGCACAACACGTGACATCTGACCCCACAGACATGTGGGGGACCTCGAGAACTTTCAAAAAAGGGCAAATACGTGGTTGCCATAGAAACGGCTATATTGTTCTTGCTCAGATTATTGTTAGGCCCGAGCCGAGTAAAGTCGGCGCAGGGCCTGTTGAGTCTGCAGTGGGCGCATGGGGACGAAATTGCCAGTGACGCGGTCGCCTTTTGCCACTGTCGCCACTCTCACACATATTCACATTCACGGCACTGACACCTTTCCGACGATGTATATGACATGTGCACAAATCGCATATTTACACCTGCTCAGAATGAATGGGAGACAATGGGACACGCGCACTCGGGGTTAGTCACATGGGTGTAAGTGCACGACACGTGACTTCGGACCCCACAGACATGTGGGGGACCTCGAGAACTTTCAAAAAAGGGCAAATACGTGGTTGCCATAGAAACGGCTATATTGTTCTTGCTCAGATTATTATTATTTTTTATTTTTATTATTAGGCCCGAGCCGAGTAAAGCCGGCGCAGGGCCTATTGAGTCTGCAGTGGGCGCATGGGGACGAAATCGCCAGTGACGCGGTCGCCTTTTGCCACTGTCGCCACTCTCACACATATTCACATTCACGGCACTGAGACCTTTCCGACGATGTACGTGACATGTGCACAAATCGCATATTTACACCTGCTCAGAACGAATGGGAGTCAATGGAACACGCCCACTCGGGGTCAGTCATGTGGGTGTAAGTGCACGACACGTGACATCTGACCCCACACACATGTGGGGGAGCTCGAGAGCTTTCAAAAAAGGGCAAATACGTGGTTGCCATAGAAACGGCTATATTGTTCTTGCTCAGATTATTATTATTTTTATTTATTTATTTTTTTTGTCTTATTTTTCTTTCTCCTGCGCTTTGAGCTCAATTTTGACCCTCTGAACATTTACGAAAACTCACCAAATTTTGCCTAAAATTCAGAAGTGCGAGAAATTGAATTTACATATAGGTTTCGTAGATGTCGGTAAAGAAATGTTGCGGCAGCGCCCCCTTGAAAAGTGGAAATGCATTGCGCCAATGGGAGCATGTCCAACATAAAGTTTGTCGTAGAGCCACGAAAATCGGTAGACAGATTCATCAAGAGGAGAAAAACAAAAAATATTATTATGGCCACGTCCCTAAACCAACCCTTTGTCGGCCATATTGGATTGAAATTTCCAAAATGCTGAGTCAGCGTTTTCGCTGACGTTGTATTTTAACTATCTCCTACTAAGCCGTTTGGCCGAATGAGCTCAAAATCGGTGTACAGTATCTAGAGAAGTGGGGCATCAAAAGTTAGCCGAAATTTTTTGAATCGGCATCACCGTTTTTGTGTGACGAGGTTGCAAACTTTGCAAAGTTTGTTCGAAAATTTACCATCACAAAAATTGCTTCAGCTCAGACATACGAACACCGATTTGGCTGAAATTTGACTCAGACATCTATCTCCCAGGCCTACACCCATTTATTAAAAGAAATTTAAATTTCGCACTATAGCGCCCCCTACAAATATATATTTAAAAAATGACATCAGTTCGGACATACGAACACCGATTTGGCTCAAATTTGACTCAGACATCTGTATCCCTGGCCTACACCTTGTTCTAAAAATAAACTGAAATTTCACACTACAGCGCCCCCTACAAGTTTTTTAAAAATTTTTTCATTAAAATTGCTTCAGTTCGGACATACGAACACCACTTTGGCTCAAATTTGACTCAGACGTCTATCTCTCAGGCCTACACCCATGTATTGAAAAAATTTGAAATTTGGAGCTATAGCGCCCCCTACAATTTTACCTTTATGAAAATTACTTCACGTTAGACATACGAACACCAGTTTGGCTCAAATTTGAATCAGTTGTCAATATCCCAGGCCTACACCCATTTATCAAAAGAAATTTCCATTTCGCTCACTAGCGCCCCCTACAAATTCACCTTGACGAAAATTGCATCACCTCGGACATATTAACACCGATTTGGCTCAAATTTGACTCTGTGGTACATCTTGCAGGCCTACCACCATTCAATTGAAGAAATTTTATTTTAGCTGCATAGCGCCCCCTACAGATTTACTTATACAAAAATGTCCTTAGTTCGGACATACGAGCAATGATTTCCCTCAAATTTGAATCAGTTGTCAATCTCCCAGGCCTACACCCATTCATCAGAAGAAACTGAAATTTGGTGCTAGAGCGCCACCTGCTGAACGATGTGCATACTTCCACTGGACGTGCCCTTGGCGAGGGCCTTTAGATTCCGCTTGCGGCTTTAATTAGGCCCGAGCCGAGTAAAGCCGGCGCAGGGCCTATTGAGTCTGCAGTGGGCGCATGGGGACGAAATTGCCAGTGACACGGTTGCCTTTCGCCACTGTCGCCACTCTCACACATATTCACATTCACGGCACTGAGACCTTTCCGACAATGTATATGACATGTGCACAAATCGCATATTTACACCTGCTCAGAAAGAATGGGAGTCAATGGGACACGCGCACTCGGGGTTAGTCACATGGGTGTAAGTCCACGACACGTGACATCTGACCCCACAGACATGTGGGGGACCTCGAGAACTTTCAAAAAAGGGCAAATACATGGTTGCCATAGAAACGGCTATATTGTTCTTGCTCAGATTATTATTAGGCCCGAGCCGAGTAAAGCCGGCGCAAGGCCTATTGAGTCTGCAGTGGGTGCATGGGGACAAAATCGCCAGTGACGCGGTCGCCTTTCGCCACTGTCGCCACTCTCACACACATTCACATTCACGGCACTCAGACCTTTCCGAAGATGTATATGACATGTGCACAAATCGCATATTTACACCTGCACAGAATGAATGGGAGTCAATGGGACATGCTCAGTCGGGGTCAGTCACGTGTGTTTAAGTGCACGACACGTGACCTCTGACCCCACAGACATGTGGGGGACCTCGAGAGCTTTCAAATAAAGTCAAATACGTGGTTGCCACGGAAACGCCTATATTGTTCTTGCTCAGATTATTATTATTATTTTATTTTGTTTAGGCCCGAGCCGAGTAAAGCCGGCGCAGGGCCTATTGAGTCTGCAGTGGGCGCATGGGGACGAAATTGCCAGTGATGCGGTCACCTTTCGTCACTGTCGCCACTCTCACACATATTCACATTCACGGCACTGACACCTTTCCGACGATGTATATGACATGTGCACAAATCGCATATTTACACCTGCTCAGAATGAATGGGAGTCAATGGGACACGCGCACTCGGGGTTAGTCACATGGGTGTAAGTGCACGACACGTGACATCTGACCCCACAGACGTGGGGGACCTCGAGAACTTTCAAAAAAGGGCAAATACGTGGTTGCCATAGAAACGGCTATATTGTTCTTGCTCAGATTATTATTATTTTTATTTATTTCTGTATTTTTTTCTTATTTTTCTTTCTCCTGCGCTTTGAGCTATATTTTGACCCTCTGAACATTTACGAAAACTCACCAAATTTTGCCTAAAATTCAGAAGTGCGAGAAATTGAATTTACATATAGGTTTCGTAGATGTCGGTAAAGAAATGATGTGGCAGCGCCCCCTTGAAAAGTGGAAATGCATTGCGCCAAAGGGAGCGCGTCCAACATAAAGTTTGTCGTAGAGCCACGAAAATCAGTAGACAGATTCATCATGAGGAGACAAACAAAAAATATTATTATGGCCACGCCCCTAAACCAACCCTTTGTCAGCCATATTGGATTGAAATTTCCAAAATGCTGAGTCAGCGTTTTCGCTGAAGTTGTATTTTAACTATCTCCTACTAAGCCGTTTGGCCGAATGAGCTCAAAATTGGTGTACAGTATCTAGAGAAGTGGGGCATCAAAAGTTAGCCGAATTTTTTGAATCAGCGTCACCGTTTTTGTGTGACGAGGTTGCAAACTTTGCGAAGTTTTTTCGAAAATTTACCATCACAAAAATTGCTTCAGCTCAGACATACGAACAGCGATTTGGCTGAAATTTGACTCAGACATCTATCTCACAGGGCCTACACCCATTTATTAAAAGAAATTGAAATTTCGCACTATAGCGCCCCCGACAAATGTACATTTACAAAAATGACATCAGTTCGGACATACGAACACCGATTTGGCTCAAATTTGACTCAGACATCTGTCTCAAAGGCCTACACCTATTTATCAAAAGAAACTGAAATTTTGCACTACAGCGCCCCCTACAAAAATGTTCAATATTTTTTATTAAAATAGCTTCAGTTCGGACATACGAACACCAATTTGGCTCAAATTTCACTCAGACGTCTATATCCCAGGTCTACACCCATTTATCAGAAAAATTTTAAATTCGGCGCCATAGCGCCCCCTACAATGTTACCTTTACGAAAATTACTTCACGTTAGACATGCGAACACCAATTTGGCTCAATTTTGAATCAGTGGTACATCTCGCAGGCCTACACCCATTTATTAGAAGAAATTACCATTTCGCTCAATAGCGCCCCCTACAAATTTACCTTCACGAAAATTGCATCAATTTGGACATAAGAACACCGATTTGGCTCAAATTTGAATCAGTGGTACATCTCCCAGGCCTACACCCAATCAATTGAAGAAATTTATGTTTAGCTGCATAGCGCCCCCTACAAATTTACTTATACAAAAATTTCCTTACTTCGGACATACGAGCAAAGATTTCCCTCAAATTTCAATCAGTTGTCAATCTCCCAGGCCTACACCCATTCAACAGAAGAAACTGAAATTTGGTGCTAGAGCGCCACCTGCTGAACGATGGGCATACTTTCACTGGACGTGCCCTTGGCGAGGGCCTTTAGATGCCGCTTGCGGCTTTAATTTATTTATTTTTTTGTCTTATTTTTCCTTCTCCTGCGCTTTGAGCTCAATTTTGACCCCCTTAACATTTACGAAAACTCACCAAATTTTGCACAAAATTCAGAAGTGCGAAAAATTGAATTTACATATATGTTTCGTAGGTGTCGGTAAAGAAATGTTGCGGCAGCGCCCCCTTGAAAAGTCGAAATGCATTACGCCAATGGGAGCACGTCCAACATAAAGTTTGTTGTAGAGCCACGAAAATCGGTAGACAGATTCATCATGAGGAGACAAACAAAAAATATTATAATGGCCACGCCCCTAAACCAACCCTTAGTAAGCCATAGTGGATTGAAATTTCCAGAATGCTAAATCAGCGTTTTCGCTGACGTCGTATTTTAACTATCTCCTACTAAGCCGTTTGGCCAAATGAGCTCAAACTCAGTATACAGTATCTAAAGAAGTGTGGCATCAAAAGTTAGCCGAATTTTTTGAATCGGTGTCACCGTTTTTGTGCGACAAGGTTGCAAACTTTGCGAAGTTTTTTCAAAAATTTGCCATGACAAAAATTTCTTCAGCTAAGACATACAAACACCGATTTGGCTCAAATTTGACTCAGACGTCTATCTCGCAGGCCTACACCCATTTATTAAAAGAAACTAAAATTTCGCACTACAGCGCCCCCTACAAATGTATATTTACAAAAATGACATCAGTTCGGAGATACGAACACCGATTTGGCTCAAATTTGACTCAGACATCTGTTTCCCAGGCCTACACCTATTTATCAAAAGAAACTGAAATTTCGCACTACAGCGCCCCCTACAAAAATTTTTAATATTTTTTTATTAAAATTGATTCAGTTCGGACATACGAACACCGATTTGGCTCAAATTTGACTCAGATGTCTATCTCCTAGGCCTACACCCATTTATCAGAAAAATTTGAAATTCGGTGCCATAGCGCCCCCTACAATTTTACCTTTATGAAAATTACTTCAGTTTAGACATACGAAAACCAATTTGGCTCAAATTTGAATCAGTTTTCAATCTCCCAGGCCTAAACCCATTTATCATAACAAATTGCCACTTCGCTCAGTCGCGCCCCCTACAAATTTACCTTCACGAAAATTGCATCAATTCGGACGTACGAACACTGATTTGGCTCAAATTTGACTCAGTGGTACATCTCACAGGCCTACACCCATTCAATGGAACAAATTTAATTTTGGCTCCATAGCACCCCCTACAGATTTATTTATACAAAATTTTGTTCAGTTCGGACATACCAACACTGATTTTTCTCAAATTTGAGTCAATTTTCAATGTCCCAGGCCTACACCCATTCATCAGAAGGCACAAAATTTAGGGTGAGAATGCCACCTGCTGAACGATGAGCATATTTCCACTGGACGTGCCCTTGGCGAGGGCCTTTAGATGCCGCTTGCGGCTTTAATTATTTTATTTTATTTTTATTTTTTTCTTTCTCCTGCGCTTTGAGCTCAATTTTGACCCTCTGAACATTTACGAAAACTCACCAAATTTTGCCGAAAATTCAGAAGTGCAAGAAATTGAATTTATATATACGTTTTGTAAGTGTCAGTAAAGAAATGTTGCGGCAGCGCCCCCTTGAAAAGTGGAAATGCATTGCACCAATGGGAGCGCGTTCAACATAAAGTTTGTCGTAGAGCCACGAAAATCAGTACACAGATTCATCATGAGGAGACAAATAAAAAATACTATTATGGCCACGCCCCTAAACAAACCCTTTGTCGGCCATATTGGATTGAAATTTCCAAAATGCTGAGTCAGCGTTTTCGCTGACGTTGTATTTTAACTATCTCCTACTAAGCCGTTTGGCCGAATGAGCTCAAAATCAGTGTACAGTATCTAGACAAGTGGGGCATCAAAAGTTAGCCGAATTTTTTGAATCAACATCACCGTTTTTGTGTGACGAGGTTGCAAACTTTGCGAAGTTTTTTCGAAAATTTACCATCACAAAAATTGCTTCAGCTCAGACATACGAACACCGATTTGTCTGAAATTTCACTCAGACATCTATCTCTCAGGCCTACACCCATTTATTAAAAGAAATTTAAATTTCGCACTATAGTGCCCCCTACAAATGTATATTTACAAAAATGACATTAGTTCGGACATACGTACACCGATTTGGCTCAAATTTGAGTCAGACATCAGTCTCAAAGGCCTACACCTATTTATCAAAAGAAACTGAAATTTCGCACTACAGCGCCCCCTACAAAATTTTTTAAAATATTTTTTATTAAAATTGCTTCAGTTCGGACATACGAACACCAATTTGGCTCAAATTTGACTCAGACATTTATATCGCAGGCCTACACCCATTTATCAGAAAAAATTTAAATTCGGCACCATAGTGCCCCCTACAATGTTACCTTTACGAAAATTACTTCATGTTAGACATGCGAACACAAATTTGGCTCAAATTTGAATCAGTAGTCAATCTCCCAGGCCTACACCCATTTATCAAAACAAATTGCCACTTCGCTCAGTAGCGCCCTCTACAAATTTACCTTCACGAAAATTGCATCAGTTCAGACATACGAACACCAATTTGGCTCAAAAATGACTCAGTGGTACATCTCACAGGCCTACACCCATTCAATGGAACAAATTGAATTTTGGCTCATAGCGCCACCTACAGATTTATTTATACAAAATTTTGTTAAGTTCGGACATACGAACACTGATTTGTCTCAAATCAATTGTCAATGTCCCAGGCCTACACCCATTCATCAGAAGACACAAAATTTGGGGCTAGAGCGCCACCTGCTGAACGATGAGCATACTTCCACTGGACGTGCCCTTGGCGAGGGCCTTTAGATGCCGCTTGCGGCTTTAATTTGTTGTTTTTTTTGTCTTATTTTTCTTTCTCCTGCGCTTTGAGCTCAATTTTGACCCTCTGAACATTTACGAAAACTCACCAAATTTTGCCTAAAATTCAGAAGTGCGAGAAATTGAATTTACATATAGGTTTCGTAGATGTCGGTAAAGAAATGTTGCGGCAGCGCCCCCTTGAAAAGTGGAAATGCATTGCGCCAATGGGAGCGCGTCCAACATAAAGTTTGTCGTAGAGCCACAAAGATCGGTAGACAGATTCATCATAAGGCGACAAACAAAAAATATTATTATGGGCCCGCCCCTAAACCAACCCTTTGTCGGCCATATTGGATTGAAATTTCCAAAATGCTGAGTCAGCGTTTTCGCTGAAGTTGTATTTTAACTATCTCCTACTAAGCCGTTTGGCCGAATGAGCTCAAAATCGGTGTACAGTATATAGAGAAGTGGGGCATCAAAAGTTAGCTGAATTTTTTGAATCGGCATCACCGTTTTTGTGTGACGAGGTTGCAAACTTTGCAAAGTTTCTTTGTGAATTTACCATCACAAAAATTGCTTCAGCTCAGACATACGAACACCAATTTGGCTGAATTTTGACTCAGACGTCCATCTCCAAGACCTACACCCATTTATTAAAAGAAATTGAAATTTCGCACTATAGCGCCACCTACAAATGTACATTTATGAAAATCAAATCAGTTCGGAGATACGAGCACCAATTTGGCTCAAATTTGACTCAGACATCTCTCTCCCCGGCCTACACCTATTTGTCAAAAGAAACTGAAATTTTGCACTACAGCGCCAACTCACCAAATTTGGCACACATGTCAGGCCTGGCGAAAAATTTGATACAATGAAAAAATTAACCCCATAGGTGCCAAAATGGGCTCGCTAGTGCCACCTATGTCAAAAAAAACGTTAACGGCCCTAGTGGCCAGTAGGTTTGTCATACAAACATGGAACCAGTGCCAAAATGTTTGTTGGATGAAGCACTACAAATGATATACGACACTTATGACCTAACTCCAACAGGAAGTTCACAATATGCCTTTCAAAATAAGATTTCTATAACTAACTCCGATGACACCGTTTGTCGTATTGACTTCTAAATAGCACCAAAAGATAGAGTGAACCCTCCTCAACAAAGTGATCTCGTAGCTTAGTCTTAACTGTCTTAGTTTTTTTTTAGAAGCCCATGAATTTTCGATGTTTGGAACTCATTTTCCACTTTGCTATTTTTCCCCACATGTGACATATCTACGCATTCACAGGACTCACCACAACACTCACATGCAAAAAATTTTGAGATAGAATTTACGGTTATTGATTTATAGCAATTTGTTTCTTTTCATACTTTTTCCACTTTAGACTGCCATTTGACCCCCTTAACATGCTCCAAAACTCACCAAATTTGCCATGTATGTCATGGCTGGTGAACACTTTCATACAATATCACAATTAACCCCTTGGGTGCCAAAATACACTCTGTAGCACCACCTTTGTACTAAAAAACACACAAAATCTGCCCTAGCGGCCAGTAGGAATGTCACAGAAACATGAAACAAATGCCAAAATGTTGGTCTGATTGAGCCCGACAAATCATACACTGACACTCATGAGCTAACTCCAACAGGAAGTTGGCAATCTGCCTTTGAAAGTTACTCTACATTTCTGCAATTACTGCTTATTCATTTCAGAGTTTTGACATAAAAGTTAGACCTCATTGAATATCCACAAGTCTGCAGAATCCAAAAGTGAAAGAATTTTTCAGATACGACCTACGGTTATGGAATTATAGCGATTTTTTGAAGACTATGTTTAGTTTCACTTTTCCAAATGGCAAAATCCCTATAAAAGTCTTGCTGGTGCACATTTTCACATGTCTCTCTGTAGTGCAGTGGTTCATGTAGCTACCTATGGAGCTGAAGGACCCTGGTTACAATCCCAGGTAATCCAAAAATTTTTTTTTTTTTTTATTTTATTTTAAAACAGGTTTTACTGCATTGTATTGTGGATATTGGAAATTTTGCACACATTCAAAAGTACACGGAGTACATTTTTTCAAAATAAAACCAAAATTAAGAATAATACAAAATGTCTATTACATAACTTCTTTTCATTTTTATGACCAAACACTCAACTGTTTGTACAATGTTTCTTCATTCAAAAGTACTCTTTCTCACAGACACACATCCTCACACAATAGGGTTTTTCCAAAATAAAAGCCTTAAATGTGGTAAATCATCACTTTTATACTCACTTATTCATACAATTTCAATTCATTTTTCAAACTGATTCTTTCTCTCACATTAAAAACAAATGCACATACACACAGTAGGGTTTCCAAAATAAAAGTCTCATTTTAAAGGTGATGGTGGTTTCAGCAGAGGGTCACTGGTGTTCTGTACAGATGTAAGGAGGACAGACACTAAAGGATGGGAACTGGTATGGGGACGGACAAGTGTGAGTGGAGCTGAGGCGTCGACAGTCACGGGTGGCGGATCGCGGGGGAGACGGATCGCCCGGTGCAAGGTCCCGCCCAATGCTGCTTGCAGCTTTAATTAGGGACCGAGCCGAAAGGTAAGGCCCTCTCACACAGTGAGAGGCCTTGCCTGCAAGCAAGGCCCTATTGTTATTCGTTCGTTTTTAGGGACCGAGCCAAAAGGTAAGGCCCTCTCACACAGTGAGAGGCCTTGCCTGCAAGCAAGGCCCTATTGTTATTCGTTCGTTTTTATATTATTAGGGACCGAGCCAAAAGGTAAGGCCCTCTCACACAGTGAGAGGCCTTGCCTGCAAGCAAGGCCCTATTGTTATTCGTTCGTTTTTATATTATTATTATTATTATTATTATACTTCCGTCTCTTTCAACTGGATTTTGACCCCCTAAACATGCTCCAAAACTCACCAAATTTGGCACACATGTCAGGCCTGGCGAAAAATTTGATACAATGAAAAAATTAACCCCATAGGTGCCAAAATGGGCTCGCTAGCGCCACCTATGTCAAAAAAAACGTTAACTGCCCTAGTGGCCAGTAGGAATGTCGTAGAGACATGGAACCAGTGCCAAAATATTTGTTGGATGAAGCACTAAAAATGATATGCTGACAGTGATGACCTAATTCAAACAGGAAGTTCGCAATATGCCTTTCAAAATAAAATTTTCAAAACTAACTCCGATGACACCGTTTGTCCTATTGACTTCTAAATAGCACCAAAAGATAGAGTGAACCCTCTGCACAAAAGTGGTCTCGTAGCTTAGTCTTAACTGTCTTAGTTTTTTTTTTACAAGCCTGCAAAGTTGCGATGTTTGGAAGTCATTTTTCACTTTGCAGTTTTTCCCCACATGTGACATATCTACGCGTTCATGGGACTCACCACAATGTTCACATGCAAAAAATTTTGAGATAGGATTTACGGTTATTGATTTATAACAATTTGTTTATTTTCATACTTTTTCCTCTTTAGACTGCCATTTGACTCCCTTAACATGCTCCAAAACTCACCAAATTTGCCATGTATGTCATGGCTGGTGAACACTTTCATACAATATCACAATTAACCCCTTGGGTGCCAAAATACACTCTGTAGCACCACCTTTGTACTAAAAAACACACAAAATCTGCCCTAGCGGCCAGTAGGAATGTCACAGAAACATGAAACGAATGCCAAAATGTTGGTCTGATTGAGCCCGACAAATCATACACTGACACTCATGAGCTAACTCCAACAGGAAGTTGGCAATCTGCCTTTGAAAGTTACTCTACGTTTGTGCAATTACTGCTTATTCATTTCAGAGTTTTGACATAAAAGTTAGACCTCATTGAATATCCACAAGTCTGCAGAATCCAAAAGTGAAAGAATTTTTCAGATACGACCTACGGTTATGGAATTATAGCGATTTTTTGAAGACTATGTTTAGTTTCACTTTTCCAAATGGCAAAATCCCTATAAAAGTCTTGCTGGTGCACATTTTCACATGTCTCTCTGTAGTGCAGTGGTTCATGTAGCTACCTATGGTAGCTGAAGGACCCTAGTTCAAGTCCCAGGCAATCCAAATTTTTTTTTTTTTTTTATTTTATTTTAAAACAGGTTTTACTTGCATTGTATTGTGGATATTGGAAATTTTGCACACATTCAAAAGTACACGGAGTACATTTTTTCAAAATAAAACCAAAATTAAGAATAATACAAAATGTCTATTACATAACTTCTTTTCATTTTTATGACCAAACACTCAACTGTTTGTACAATGTTTCTTCATTCAAAAGTACTCTTTCTCACAGACACACATCCTCACACAATAGGGTTTTTCCAAAATAAAAGCCTTAAATGTGGTAAATCATCACTTTTATACTCACTTATTCATACAATTTCAATTCATTTTTCAAACTGATTCTTTCTCTCACATTAAAAACAAATGCACATACACACAGTAGGCTTTCCAAAATAAAAGTCTCATTTTAAAGGTGATGGTGGTTTCAGCAGAGGGTCACTGGTGTTCTGTACAGATGTAAGGAGGACAGACACTAAAGGATGGGAACTGGTATGGGGACGGAGAGGTGTGAGTGGAGCTGAGGCGTCGACAGTCACGGGTGGCGGATCGCGGGGGAGGCGGATCGCCCGGTGCGAGGTCCCGCCCAATGCTGCTTGCAGCTTTAATTAGGGACCGAGCCAAAAGGTAAGGCCCTCTCACACAGTGAGAGGCCTTGCCTGCAAGCAAGGCCCTATTGTTATTCGTTCGTTTTTATATTATTATTATTATTATTATTATACTTCCGTCTCTTTCAACTGGATTTTGACCCCCTAAACATGCTCCAAAACTCACCAAATTTGGCACACATGTCAGGCCTGGCGAAAAATTTGATACAATGAAAAAATTAACCCCATAGGTGCCAAAATGGGCTCGCTAGCGCCACCTATGTCAAAAAAAACGTTAACGGCCCTAGTGGCCAGTAGGTTTGTCGTACAAACATGGAACCAGTGCCAAAATGTTTGTTGGATGAAGCACTACAAATGATATACTGACACTTATGACCTAACTCCAACAGGAAGTTCACAATATGCCTTTCAAAATAAGATTTCTATAACTAACTCCGATGACACCGTTTGTCGTATTGACTTCTAAATAGCACCAAAAGATAGAGTGAACCCTCTTCAACAAAGTGATCTCGTAGCTTAGTCTTAACTGTCTTAGTTTTTTTTTTAGAAGCCCATGAATTTTCGATGTTTGGAACTCATTTTCCACTTTGCTATTTTTCCCCACATGTGACATATCTACGCATTCACAGGACTCACCACAACACTCACATGCAAAAATTTTGAGATAGAATTTACGGTTATTGATTTATAGCAATTTGTTTCTTTTCATACTTTTTCCACTTTAGACTGCCATTTGACCCCCTTAACATGCTCCAAAACTCACCAAATTTGCCATGTATGTCATGGCTGGTGAACACTTTCATACAATATCACAATTAACCCCTTGGGTGCCAAAATACACTCTGTAGCACCACCTATGTACTAAAAAACTCACAAAATCTGCCCTAGCGGCCAGTAGGAATGTCACAGAAACATGAAACGAATGCCAAAATGTTGGTCTGATTGAGCCCGACAAATCATACACTGACACTCATGAGCTAACTCCAACAGGAAGTTGGCAATCTGCCTTTGAAAGTTACTCTACGTTTCTGCAATTACTGCTTATTCATTTCACGACTTTTGAAATAAAAAGTTATACCTCATTAAATTCCCACAAGTCTGCAGAATCCAAAAGTGAAAGAATTTTTCAGATAAGACCTACGGTTATGGAATTATGGCGATTTTTTAAAGACTAAGTTTAGTTTCACTTTTCACAATGGCAAAATCCCTATAAAAGTCTTGCAGGTGCATTTTTAACATGTCTCTCTGTAGTGCAGTGGTTTGTGTAGCTGACTGTGGTGCAGAAGGACCCTAGTTCAAGTCCCAGGCAATCCAAAGTTTTTTTTTTTTTTTTTTTTTTTTTTAAATAGGTTTTATTGCATTGTATTGTGGATATTGGAAATTTTGCACACATTCAAAAGTACACGGAGTACATTTTTTCAAAATAAAACCAAAATTAAGAATAATACAAAATGTCTATTACATAACTTCTTTTCATTTTTATGACCAAACACTCAACTGTTTGTACAATGTTTCTTCATTCAAAAGTACTCTTTCTCACAGACACACATCCTCACACAATAGGGTTTTTCCAAAATAAAAGCCTTAAATGTGGTAAATCATCACTTTTATACTCACTTATTCATACAATTTCAATTCATTTTTCAAACTGATTCTTTCTCTCACATTAAAAACAAATGCACATACACACAGTAGGCTTTCCAAAATAAAAGTCTCATTTTAAAGGTGATGGTGGTTTCAGCAGAGGGTCACTGGTGTTCTGTACAGATGTAAGGAGGACAGACACTAAAGGATGGGAACTGGTATGGGGACGGAGAGGTGTGAGTGGAGCTGAGGCGTCGACAGGTCACGGGTGGCGGATCGCGTGGGAGGCGGATCGCCCGGTGCGAGGTCCCGCCCAATGCTGCTTGCAGCTTTAATTAGGGACCGAGCCGAAAGGTAAGGCCCTCTCACACAGTGAGAGGCCTTGCCTGCAAGCAAGGCCCTATTGTTATTCGTTCGTTTTTTATTATTATTATTAGGGACCGAGCCAAAAGGTAAGGCCCTCTCACACAGTGAGAGGCCTTGCCTGCAAGCAAGGCCCTATTGTTATTCGTTCGTTTTTATATTATTATTATTATTATTATTATACTTCCGTCTCTTTCAACTGGATTTTGACCCCCTAAACATGCTCCAAAACTCACCAAATTTGGCACACATGTCAGGCCTGGCGAAAAATTTGATACAATGAAAAAATTAACCCCATAGGTGCCAAAATGGGCTCGCTAGCGCCACCTATGTCAAAAAAAACGTTAACGGCCCTAGTGGCCAGTAGGTTTGTCGTACAAACATGGAACCAGTGCCAAAATGTTTGTTGGATGAAGCACTACAAATGATATACTGACACTTATGACCTAACTCCAACAGGAAGTTCACAATATGCCTTTCAAAATAAGATTTCTATAACTAACTCCGATGACACCGTTTGTCGTATTGACTTCTAAATAGCACCAAAAGATAGAGTGAACCCTCTTCAACAAAGTGATCTTGTAGCTTAGTCTTAACTGTCTTAGTTTTTTTTTTAGAAGCCCATGAATTTTCGATGTTTGGAACTCATTTTCCACTTTGCTATTTTTCCCCACATGTGACATATCTACGCATTCACAGGACTCACCACAACACTCACATGCAAAAAATTTTGAGATAGAATTTACGGTTATTGATTTATAGCAATTTGTTTCTTTTCATACTTTTTCCACTTTAGACTGCCATTTGACCCCCTTAACATGCTCCAAAACTCACCAAATTTGCCATGTATGTCATGGCTGGTGAACACTTTCATACAATATCACAATTAACCCCTTGGGTGCCAAAATACACTCTGTAGCACCACCTTTGTACTAAAAAACACACAAAATCTGCCCTAGCGGCCAGTAGGAATGTCACAGAAACATGAAACGAATGCCAAAATGTTGGTCTGATTGAGCCCGACAAATCATACACTGACACTCATGAGCTAACTCCAACAGGAAGTTGGCAATCTGCCTTTGAAAGTTACTCTACGTTTGTGCAATTACTGCTTATTCATTTCAGAGTTTTGACATAAAAGTTAGACCTCATTGAATATCCACAAGTCTGCAGAATCCAAAAGTGAAAGAATTTTTCAGATACGACCTACGGTTATGGAATTATAGCGATTTTTTGAAGACTATGTTTAGTTTCACTTTTCCAAATGGCAAAATCCCTATAAAAGTCTTGCTGGTGCACATTTTCACATGTCTCTCTGTAGTGCAGAGGTTCATGTAGCTACCTATGGAGCTGAAGGACCCTGGTTCAAGTCCCAGGTAATCCAAAAATTTTTTTTTTTTTTATTTTAATTTTAAAACAGGTTTTACTGCATTGTATTGTGGATATTGGAAATTTTGCACACATTCAAAAGTACACGGAGTACATTTTTTCAAAATAAAACCAAAATTAAGAATAATACAAAATGTCTATTACATAACTTCTTTTCATTTTTATGACCAAACACTCAACTGTTTGTACAATGTTTCTTCATTCAAAAGTACTCTTTCTCACAGACACACATCCTCACACAATAGGGTTTTTCCAAAATAAAAGCCTTAAATGTGGTAAATCATCACTTTTATACTCACTTATTCATACAATTTCAATTCATTTTTCAAACTGATTCTTTCTCTCACATTAAAAACAAATGCACATACACACAGTAGGGTTTCCAAAATAAAAGTCTCATTTTAAAGGTGATGGTGGTTTCAGCAGAGGGTCACTGGTGTTCTGTACAGATGTAAGGAGGACAGACACTAAAGGATGGGAACTGGTATGGGGACGGAGAGGTGTGAGTGGAGCTGAGGCGTCGACAGTCACGGGTGGCGGATCGCGGGGGAGGCGGATCGCCCGGTGCGAGGTCCCGCCCAATGCTGCTTGCAGCTTTAATTATTATTATTATTATACTATCGTCACTTTAAACTGGATTTTGACCCCCTGAACATGCTCAAAAACTCACCAAATTTGGCACACATGTCAGGCCTGGCGAAAAATTTGATAAAATGAAAAAATTAACCCCATAGGTGCCAAAATGGGCTCTCTAGCGCCACCTATGTGAAAAATATGGCAAATGCCCTAGTGGCCAGTAGGAATGTCGTAGAGAAATAGAACCAGTGCCAAAATGTTGGTTGGAAAAAGCACTAAAAATCATCCACTGACACTTATGACCTAATTCCTACAGGAAGTTCGCAATATGCCTTTCAAAATAAAATTTCTAAAACTTACTCCGATGACACCGTTTGTCGTATTGACTTCTAAATAGCACCAAAAGATAGACTGAACCCTCCTCACAAAAGTGATCTCGTAGCTTAGTCTTAACTGTCCTAGTTTTTTTTTTACAAGCCCGCAAATTTGTGATGTTTGGAAGTCATTTTTCACTTTGCAGTTTTTCCCCACATGTGACATATCTACGCGTTCAGGGAACTCACCACAACATTCACATGCAAAAAATTTTGAGATAGGATGTACGGTTATTGATTTATGAGAATTTGTTTCTTTTCATACTTTTTCCTCTTTAGACTGCCATTTGACCCCCTTAACATGCGCCAAAACTCACCAAATTTGCCATGTATGTCATGGCTGGTGAACACTTTGATTCAATATCAAAATTAACCCCTTGGGTGCCAAAATACACTCTGTAGCGCCACCTATGTACTAAAAAACACACAAAATCTGCCCTAGCGGCCAGTAGGAATGTCACAGAAACATGAAACAAATGGCAAAATGTTGGTCTGATTGAGCCCGACAAATCATACACTGACACTCATGAGCTAACTCCAACAGGAAGTTGGCAATCTGCCTTTGAAAGTTACTCTACGTTTGTGCAATTACTGCTTATTCATTTCAGAGTTTTGACATAAAAGTTAGACCTCATTGAATATCCACAAGTCTGCAGAATCCAAAAGTGAAAGAATTTTTCAGATACGACCTACGGTTATGGAATTATGGCGATTTTTTGAAGACTATGTTTAGTTTCACTTTTCCAAATGGCAAAATCCCTATAAAAGTCTTGCTGGTGCACATGTTTTCACATATGTCTCTGTAGTGCAGTGGTTCATGTAGCTGCCTATGGGGCAGAAGGACCCTGGTTCGAGTCCCAGGTAATCCAAAAATATTATTTTTTTTTTATTTTATTTTAAAACAGGTTTTACTGCATTGTATTGTGGATATTGGAAATTTTGCACACATTCAAAAGTACACGGAGTACATTTTTTCAAAATAAAACCAAAATTAAGAATAATACAAAATGTCTATTACATAACTTCTTTTCATTTTTATGACCAAACACTCAACTGTTTGTACAATGTTTCTTCATTCAAAAGTACTCTTTCTCACAGACACACATCCTAACTCAATAGGGTTTTTCCAAAATAAAAGCCTTAAATGTGGTAAATCATCACTTTTATACTCACTTATTCATACAATTTCAATTAATTTTTCAAACTGATTCTTTCTCTCACATTAAAAACAAATGCACATACACACAGTAGGGTTTCCAAAATAAAAGTCTCATTTTAAAGGTGATGGTGGTTTCAGCAGAGGGTCACTGGTGTTCTGTACAGATGTAAGGAGGACAGACACTAAAGGGTGGGAACTGGTATGGGGACGGAGAGGTGTGAGTGGAGCTGAGGCGTCGACAGTCACGGGTGGCGGATCGCGGGGGAGGCGGAACGCCCGGTGCGAGGTCCCGCCCAATGCTGCTTGCAGCTTTAATTATTATTATTATTATACTTCCGTCTCTTTCAACTGGATTTTGACCCCCTAAACATGCTCCAAAACTCACCAAATTTGGCACACATGTCAGGCCTGGCGAAAAATTTGATACAATGAAAAAATTAACCCCATAGGTGCCAAAATGGGCTCGCTAGCGCCACCTGTGTCAAAAAAAACGTTAACGGCCCTAGTGGCCAGTAGGTTTGTCGTACAAACATGGAACCAGTGCCAAAATGTTTGTTGGATGAAGCACTACAAATGATATACTGACACTTATGACCTAACTCCAACAGGAAGTTCACAATATGCCTTTTAAAATAAGATTTCTATAACTAACTCCGATGACACCGTTTGTCGTATTGACTTCTAAATAGCACCAAAAGATAGAGTGAACCCTCCTCAACAAAGTGATCTCGTAGCTTAGTCTTAACTGTCTTAGTTTTTTTTTTAGAAGCCCATGAATTTTCGATGTTTGGAACTCATTTTCCACTTTGCTATTTTTCCCCACATGTGACATATCTACGCATTCACAGGACTCACCACAACACTCACATGCAAAAAATTTTGAGATAGAATTTACGGTTATTGATTTATAGCAATTTGTTTCTTTTCATACTTTTTCCACTTTAGACTGCCATTTGACCCCCTTAACATGCTCCAAAACTCACCAAATTTGCCATGTATGTCATGGCTGGTGAACACTTTCATACAATATCACAATTAACCCCTTGGGTGCCAAAATACACTCTGTAGCACCACCTTTGTACTAAAAAACACACAAAATCTGCCCTAGCGGCCAGTAGGAATGTCACAGAAACATGAAACGAATGCCAAAATGTTGGTCTGATTGAGCCCGACAAATCATACACTGACACTCATGAGCTAACTCCAACAGGAAGTTGGCAATCTGCCTTTGAAAGTTACTCTACGTTTCTGCAATTACTGCTTATTCATTTCAGGCTTTTTAATGAAAAGTTATACTTTATTAAATTCCCACAAGTCTGCAGAATCCAAAACTGAAAGAATTTTTCAGATATGACCTACGGTTATGGAATAATCGCGATTTTTTGAAGAGTATGTCTGGTTTCACTTTTCACAATGACAAAGCCCCTATATAAAGCACACTACTGCCACCTTGTGTGTGTCTAACAATAGATCAGTGGCTATAGCAGTAGTCTGTTGTTTAGGAGTCCAGGGTTCAAACCCCACACAGTTCAATGACTTTTTTTTTTTTTCTCCTTTCTTTCCCCCTCACATTTTAAAACAGGTTTTGCTGTATTATATTGTGGATATTGGACATTTTGCACACATTACAAAGTACATGGAGTACATTTTTTTTTCAAAATAAAACCCTTATTAAACATAATACATACTGTTTGTTACATAACTTCTTTTCATTTTTATGAGCAAATGCTCATCTGTTTGTACAATGTTTTTTCATTCAAAAGTACTCTTTCTCACAGACACACATGCTCACACAATAAGGTTTTTCCAAAATAATAGCCTTAAATGTGATAAATCATCACTTTTATGCTCAGTTATTCATTCAATTTCAATTCATTTTTCCAACTGATTCTTTCTCTCACATACACTGACACTCATGAGCTAACTCCAACAGGAAGTTGGCAATCTGCCTTTGAAAGTTACTCTACGTTTCTGCAATTACTGCTTATTCATTTAAGGCTTTTGACAAAAAAGTTATACCTCATTAAATTTCCACAAGTCTGCAGAATCCAAAACTGAAAGAATTTTTCAGATACGACCTACGGTTATGGAATAATCAGATTTTTTGAAGAATAGTTTTACTATTGTTTGTAACTTAGAAAATAACCATTTAAAAAATTTTCTGGTCTCTTAGTAGTTATCTTTGTAGGTAGAATAGTGGTTAGTGAACAGGTGTACTCTACAAGACCTTTTAAGTTCGATTCCCAGAGAGGGTTAATTTTGGGTTTCCTGCACAGTCTGTTTTCATGATCTGCTTACTTATTTCAGACTTTTTGTTCAACAGATTATATATGGTCACAACACTTTCAAAACACCTCCTGTCTTAGAATTTTTAAGATAACATGTATGATTATGGATTCAACAGCAGCTTTTCAACAGTGGATCCTCACAGTCACTGCTCTGCTCTGCTCTGCTCTGCTCTGTGCACGAGCTGTGCCCCTCCCACAGCACCGCCTTATTTGGTTCAATGGACAGAGCCTGTGTCCTGATTGGCTCAGAGTCGAATGCTTGGAGCATCTATAAAACAGTGCAGGACCGTTACCGTCAGACTTCTGTCTTTTTGCTTGTGCGTGGCTGTGCTGTAAACAAGTGGAGACAAAAGTGACATCAATTCATCTGTGGACTTTTCATCTCTGGACTTTTCATCTGCGGTTTTTGGATTTCCTTGGAGTTTGGGATTTCCCGACTGGACAAACGGTGAGTACATATCGACTAAAAACGGGCTTTTACGTGAATTTCTTGCAAGCAGTAAGTGTGTGTGACAGATATTACCATGTAGCTTGATCTTAGCTCTTTGTGTATTGATTCTATGCCAAGCTAAAGTGATAATGCTTTGTATTTAAAGGTTTTTGAAGTTAACATTTAAGAGAATAAATGTGTATTCTGCCTCTACTGTTTTTTTCTGGCTTTGTGTGTCCTGGTGCTGAGCGAGTGTTTGCTAACTGCAGGCTAACACATTAGCTCTTTGTTCTGAGGTGCTAGCCTTTGTGCTAATATGCTGAGTGTTCGTTTGACATTTTGCTTTTGTTTTTCTTTATGGGACTGTGGATGGATTTGTTGCCATTTTATTGGGGTTTAATGTGTAGATATGTGGAGTTTAAGTCGTGGGTCACGTTGTATTTCTGCCTTGAAAACCTAGGCCGAGCTGTAAGCTGTTTGGATAGTGATTGTTGAGTAGTATATTTCACAGAAAGTCTGTTTTATTTACCAGACTTATTTTGTAATTGACGTGCGCTTTGCTGTGGCCTGTCTTTTCCGCTGTCGGCAGATATCTGTATGAGTTATGGCGAAGTGGTGTGGGTGTGTGCATGATGCAGTGTAAGTAATTATGCCTTAATTTGTCTGTATCTAGCTGTTATAGCATTACTCAATTTGTATTTGTTTGCAGTGTTTCTGATGTTGGTTAGTGTGATTTGAGTGTATTAAGAATATGTAGAATCTGTTCACTGATTTCATGTGACTGTTAAATTGGCGTTAGTGAATGTTTCTCAGCTTAGCTTGTTCATTTTGGTACGCTCACTTGTAATAAGAAGTGTTATACTCGCTGCCCAACTGCAGACCATCCATGTATTTGTACTGTTTACTTTTACACTTTGACTCGCGTGCATTGTATTGATTGTAATTTGGCATGGGAGCTCCACGCGTTCAATTCATACAGGTGTTGCGTCCTTACTGTGCATGTTGCACTATTTGTCCACTAGAGGGAGCCAGAGACCAGCAAATATTTTTGGATCGCTTGTATGCATCTCTACTGTGCTTTTTGTATTCCAGTAGGCCCTTTTCAACCAAAAGCCCAGGAACTTATTTACCAGGAACTTATTTGGGGTAAAAAAAGTTCCTGGTAATTGCGTTTCCACTGCACCCCAAAGTTCAGGGTAATTTATTCAAATCAGGTTGATGATGTATGAGGGAGCAGTAACAGAAACTGAAGTCCAGTTCATGTCCATTCACAAAACAACCCCTAGGTCAATAAAATGACACAGCACTGAAGTGGACGGGTTGGGTTTAAGGTTTTACTGGTTGTTGAATCACTTAATCCATCTGGAATACATTTTAAATGAAGTTAACCTTCATTACATATCCTTAATTTGTATTTAAAAAATGGTAAGACTTGTATTTTCAACTTCGCATTCCTTAAACTAAATCACAGAGTATATACACAGTATACATACAGCATACACACAGGATATACACAGTATGTAACACAAACATCAAAACAGACCAAATCAATTTAAATTGAATAACAAAAAAAAAAAAAAAAAAAAAACACAACACAAATTCCTCTGCCCCTGCAAGACATATTTACCTTAAATCATGCATGTGAACTAAAATAATTGAACACATATTGGTCCCTGGCCAGCTGCCAGCTGCCCGCTGCGGTCATCAGGGAAGATGGAAGGATTGTCCCTGTCCATGTGTGATGCACTTTAGATGGATTTCTTGCCATTTTGTTGGGGTTTAATGTGTAGATATGTGGAGTTTAAGTTGTGGGTCAGGTTGTATTTCTGCCTTGAAAAACTAATATGTAATCAATATTTAATATTAAACCAGGAGTTTTTCATCTTCAGTGTAGCTCCTGCTTAAGCATATCTTGAGTGTGAGTCTGAATGTAATATTAGACCTTTATTCTGTATTTAATTCTATGCTGGTATGGTCATGGCTTATGCTAGTGTCATTCAGCATATACAGGGTGGGGAAGCAAAATTTACAATATTTTGAGGCAGGGATTGAAAGACAGTGTATGACCAATTAGTTTATTGAAAGTCATGAGAATTTATTTGCCACAAGAAAATGTACATAATAGAAAATGTTTTTATTCTACGTGTCCTCCTTCTTTCTCAGTAACTGCCTTCACACGCTTCCTGAAACTTGCGCAAGTGTTCCTCAGATATTCGGGTGACAACTTCTCCCATTCTTCTTTAATAGTATCTTCCAGACTTTCTGGTAATAGTTTTGCTCATAGTCATTCTCTTCTTTCCATTATAAACAGTCTTTATGGACACTCCAACTATTTTTGAAATCTCCTTTGGTGTGACGAGTGCATTCAGCAAATCACACACTCTTTGACGTTTGCTTTCCTGATTACTCATATGGGCAAAAGTTTGTGAAAAGGTATGGATAATAGTGTTAGGTATGATTATGACATCAATATATGTTTGGTTTCAAAACAATTGACGTAGTGCCTGCTGAGAAAAAACAACTAAATGTTCATTGTAAATTTTGCTTCCCCACCCTGTATGTTTATGCTAGTATTATTAAATTAGCGAAAGTGTCAGCACCTTTTGCCTGTTCTGTTTTTCAGCCTATGTGGATACACTGTTTAATGTCATGTTGGCCATTTTCTTCCTAATGACAATATACTCAATGAGGATGCTTGGTTACTGGTTAGCCTAGTCTTGTAATGGGAATGGTACTCTTTCTTCATGTCAGTAAAAGTTAAACAATTTATTACAGCTTTACATCAGATTTTGTTGACTATTTTTCCAGTATATATTCTGTTGCACAGATTCTAACAATCATAGATTAGGGGTTGTTGTTGAAGTAAAACAATGTGCAGCTAATGTTTAGTAGCAGTAGTCAAGTCATGTCATGCTGATATAAATTGATGTCTCTGAAGTAATTTCCCTGTTTGTTTGTTTGTTTTTTTTGTTTGTTTTTGGGGGTTTTTTGCATTGTTGAGTGAATCTGTCTGTTTATATTTCCCTCATATTGACAGGTTAGGCTGAGTTGTGTTATGCTACCTGTTTTCTGTGATTGGTGAAGAAAAGGATTGTAGTTAACTTATCAAAGTTTTGTGACTGTTTTCATTGTTGAACACAAATATGTATTCTTTAATTCCAAGTTGAAGATTTGCCTCTGACCTGAGATTCTTCAACGTTCAGATTCCTTCACACTACCCCGTTACATTTTCATACATCCATCCAATTTACAAACTACAGATTTGTACACAAACTTAGACTTGAACGACACATAAAACACACCTAGACACACACACACACAGATGCACGTTTGTTGTAGAGTTCTTAATATTCGTGCAAAGGTGAGTTTGAACATTTATTGGATTGCTGAGGTCAAAAGCTGGCTGTAGTTTTTTTGTGAGTATGTGTGGAAAATTTCACTGTGATTTATGTGTTTTACCTGTGATGGTTGAATTTGATTTGTCTGCGTTTTTTTTTTTTTAGATGCCGCGTGCCAAGGGCCACAGGCGGGCCCTGGCCATGAAGAAGATGAGGGCAGAGCAGCTGGATTGGACCCCCCAGCCACCCGTCCCTGAGTTTGTTCCCCGTATGTGTCAACCAGTTTTTTAAATTTTTTATTGTTATTTAAAATATTCATTTTTTAAAATTCCTTATTCTGAGCCTTTCTATGTATTCTAAGTACATATTTAAACTCCAGTCTTTTATGTTGATTATACAGGGCGTGGCACTGGCAGCCGTCACCCAGTGAGGAGATGGCCAACTTCCCACCTGACCGGCCGTCAGGTGAAGTTGGTCCCTCCAAGACACCTGGAGAAGAAGGTATCATGTTTTTTATTTTCGAAAGACAATGCTGTTTATTATGAGTTATGGTTGGTGTGTCTGTTCTAAAGTGGCGTGTCTGTTGTTTCAGATCGTGTTCGTCGTTGGAGACTCCCACCTGAGGGCCGTGGTCGATGAGGACGTCGCCATCCCGGAGCTGCCTTTCTGTTTTTCTTTTCTCTCTGTTCCAGGTGGAGTAGCAGCTGACCTTAGGATGGAGGTGAGACACCTGACCGTCCCCTGGACCCCTGACCTCGTTTGTGTCTGCGCACCGAGCAACAACCTCACAGGTAGTCGTACTATCGGTGAGGCAGCGGTGGACTTCGACGCGCTTCTGACGACGGTCCGCAGCCGCTGGCCCAAGGTGTGTTTGTTTTACAAGTTCTCTTGTATTTGTTTGAAGCAGGCGGTGTGTTTTTTTTTTTGTTTTGTTTTGTTTTTTAATGCTAAAATGTCTTTCTGTAGGTGTTTGTTTTGGACTTCCCTTCACGGCTGAACATCCCCCTGGACCTGCAAGAGCTGCTCCGTCAGGAGTACCACCGGGTGGCAGCACGCATGGGTATGTTGAAGCTTTGGTCCTGTTCACAGGCATATTTGTTGGAATGTATAATTCAACATAAAAATTTATTGTGTGTAAATAACAGCAGAACTCATGACATTTTTCTTTTATGTGTTAGGTCTCCCATACGTGGCTGTGGCGGACCACCTGTCAGTGAACCGGCTGAGCCTTTGGTGCCCTGATGGCGTGAGTACAGAATCTCTCATTATTACACCCAATTTCTGTTTTTCTGTGGTATTTCATACATGCATAGAGTCAATGTGTTCTGTGTTTGACTGTTTTCTAGGTTCACCTCAGTGACACCGATGGCATGCCCATCCTGGTGGACCTGTTGTGTGATGCTGCCTTCACTCAGCTTGCACCCCCTCCATCGGAGCCTACCGCCTCTCCTCAGACGCCCCCCCATCCCCGGACGTCACCCAGTCCTCGAGTGGCTCCCAGGGTGGTGGTGACTGGACCAGAGCCCCTGCCCCGTCGGAGGCACCCCCGGGGGTGGACTGTGGTTGGACAGGAGGGAAAGGTAATATTTGGCTCTGAGTCACTTCCTGGTTGTCATTTTGAATGTGTAAAATAAAACTCCAGCATATAACTAACTCATTTTTTCTGTTTTGAAGGCTGCAACACCGCTGGTGCAACAGTCTGATCCCATCCCTTCCAACGCGTTGTGGTTCAGCAGTGCTATGTTGGATGCTATGGAGCAGTTCGCTCCTTCCACTGGGTCTGACGGCATTGCTGTTCCACCATCCGGCCAGGTAATGTTAAAATATTTTCCTTCTTATTTATTGTTACTGTTACACACAAACACAGTGGTACATTATCATTTGTAAATATCTGAGTGTTTGCTCCTCCCCTGCTAATTTAACTTTTTGCCTCTCACCTTCATGTGTGTGGTCTATAACATATATTTTTTTTTTTTTACAATTGGTACTTTGATTAGGTTTGTGTGTTTGAAAAAGTTAAAACAATGCATTGAACTGAGTAATTGTTTGGTTGTGTTATTGTACATTTTCATATGTTAAAAGACAGACTCTACAAATGTTCATCTTTTATTTGTTTAGGCTTCCCCTGGGAAGCATCGAGTGAGAGGTGTTGCCACCAGGCATGCCGGACGGAAGCGGCAGGTAGATATTTTGATTTTTATGCTGGTGTGGAATTTGTAAAAACAAGTTAAACATATAATGTATTCATTTGAAAGAATTGTGTGAATGGACAGCAATGTTAAAATGTAAAACTGCATGCATTTGTATGTCTGTTTTTTGTATATTTTGATAACACTCACCTCAAACAAGTGACTATGTTGATTTAACATTGTTCTGTAATTCTACTTTATAGGTGCGGTCATCACCTTCACCTGCCCATGTGGTTGCCTCCCAGCCCAGAACAGTGTTGGTCAAGGTCTGTATAATTTTACTTATTTATTATTGGTAGCAGCATTATTTCTTCTACTGATGAGTTTAGTAGATAAAACACTATTTATACATTGTGTCAGGGGGAGGCGGAGATGCCAGTGGTCAGTCCGGTCCCAGAGGTTGTGAGGGACCAGTCCGCTGTCCAGGAGGGAGCTCAGGTGCCACAGAAGATCAGCAAAGGTAAGTGTGTTTCTGTTCCTTTAGTTACTGTTCCTTCTGTCTGTGTCCCTCATGTTAGTGCAGCTCTGTCTGACTGTGATCACGTGGCAGTGACCAGGAGGGATCATGAAGGGATTAGGTTAGTAAAGGTTGTGCGTGGATCTTTTCACCAGGGAGACTCTAGGTTTTTGTATAGAGGAGTGCAGTGTATGGCCATTGCCTTAGTCAGCATAGCTAGACACATGGTGAAAAGCGTGTTCTCGTGGGAGAGACTCGATCTGGATCGCGTGTTGGTTGAAGGTGATAAATTGTATTGCGATTTGCGTAACAAAAACCTCTTCAGCCACATGTCTAATCTGTTGTCTGTTCCAGATCTTCCCAAGGTTTTTCCAGTAGATAGGCCAGAGTTTAGTGTAAGTTGTGGTGACACATGGTCAGGTGAGGTAGGTGTTGCATCAGGTGAATGGATTGACGTTGGGGTGTACGTTAGTCTGCAGAATGGTTTGGAGAGAATTTTTAGTCAGTACAGCACTTGTCTGCTGACACTTTGTGGTAATACGTCTGCCATCATCTGTGAGGATGGACAGTTTGCTGTGGTCGACAGTCACTCTCGCAGTAGCTGTGGCCTGGTACATGGTGACGGTACCAGTGTAGTTCTACATTTTTCGTGTCTGGATGACCTGCATCAGTATATTTGTCGTTTGACAGACAGTCTCACTTCAGGTGAGAAGCTGTTTGAGCTGTCTGCCATTAGTATTAGTAGCATTGTGGGCCCAGCAGTGTCAGGTGTTTCTGTAGAGAGTTGCGCCGCTGAGATGAGCTCTGCTACAGCACCAGGGTTTAGTGAGGTCTTTGTTTGTGCAGCCCCCTCTGTATCTGAGAGTGGGGCTGGTGTAGAAGTGAGCCCAGCGGTGTCTGGCATTTCTGTTCTCACCTTTTCCGCTGACGTTAGCAGTGGCTCAGAAACGGAATTCACAGTTACTGATAGTAGAAAGCGCAAAATTGTTTCGCGCACTTGTGTGTCGAAGAAATCAAAGTGTTTAGATAGAACTGCAGTCAAGTCTGATGTAGAGTTTGTCAATGCAGTTAGGAATGTAGAGCTGGTCTTCCGTCCCCTCGGTGTAGATGTGTGTCAGTCTCTGTGTAGTCAGTTAAATATAGATTTTATGAAAGTCGGTGGTCTGGTGTGTAGAGAGGCCGGGTATTTAGGTGTTCCCTGTAGAAACGAGAAGATAGTTCCAGATGGGAACTGCTTCTTCAGAGCTGTGTCTCAGGCTGTTAGTGGTTCGCAGAAGAACCATCGCAGGATTAGGCTGGCTGTTTGTAGTGAGTTGCAGCGTAATGCTGATAGGTATCAGAGTCTTTTGAGGACTGGTTATTTGTCTGTTTCGGAGTATGTTAAACAGTCCAGAATGAAGTATGTAAACACTTGGGCCACAGAGGTGGAAATCCAGGCCACTGCAGATTGGTTAGGAGTTGGTGTGTGTACATTTCTTGATGGGCGTTGGTTAAAGTATAGTTGTAGAAGTAAGTGTTTGTCATCAGACTGCATTTACTTGGAAAATGTCAGGGGGGAGCATTTTGAGTCTGTGGTATGTGTGTGTAAGCCTGGGCAGCAGGGTTGTTATGGGTACTGTACAGTTGGTGAGGAGACAAGCTACAGTACCAGGTCAACAGTGATAAATGTCATTGACAACGTATGCTCAGACAGAGATTATGTTGAGGTTGTAGATGGTCGTGGTGCGAGTTATGATAGTAGTACTAGTAGTAGCAATGTGAAGTCCAAGTATTTGAGGCAGAAGCAAAATCAGTCTGAGAAATGTGTGTCACACAGAGAAAGACATAAGTTATACTTTAGAGAGATGTACAGGAAGAATGTGATGTTCAAGGAGAAGAATATATCGCGGAGTATATTGAAATACAGGGATGACAGTCAGCATAAGGACAGACTTAAAGCAATGAGCGTGGAGAAATACAGAGATAATAGTCAACATAGGGACGGAGTTAAAACAATGAGTGTGGAGAAATACAGAGATGATAGTCAACATAGGGACAGAGTTAAAACAATGAGTGTGGAGAAATACAGAGATGATAGTCAACATAGGGACAGAGTTAAAACAATGAGTGTGGAGAAATACAGAGATGATAGTCAACATAGGGACAGAGTTAAAACAATGAGTGTGGAGAAATACAGAGATGATAGTCAACATAGGGACAGGGTTAAGGCAATGAGTGTACAGAAATTCAGAGACAATGTTAACCATAGACAGAAGGTAAGGCAAAATGTCAAACGATATTATCGCAGTAATTGTAAATATAGGCAGCACGTTATTGCTCGCGTCAGGTTGAGTCGGAAGCAGAGGCTCGAGAGGTCAGTAGATTTTGGTTTGGTTATGGAGCACTTTTTAGAAAAGGTCAGGGATGGACCAGATTTTGTGTGCTGTGTTTGTCATAGGCTGATGTTCAAATCTCAGGTGCTGACATGTGACAGGGAAGTTTATGCCGCGAGTGTAGCAACAGCTGGCATTGCAGATAATTGCATTAGTGAGCATTATTTGCATAGTTGTGATGAGAGTTGTGTTGAGCCCTGTCACTTAGCTGCGTGTAGAGGTCAGCTGTGGATTTGTTATACGTGTCATAATAAGATTAGTAAAGGTGAAGTCCCAGCTGAATCATGGAGAAATAACCTCGATCTAGACCCCATTCCTTCAGAACTGGGATGTCTAAATAGCTTAGAGCAGCACCTGATAGCTTTACACATCCCATTTATGAAGATGTTAGCGTTGCCTAAAGGTGGTCAGAATGGTGTACATGGGCCTGTAACATGTGTTCCGGCCAACATTGTACAGACCACCAATGTCTTGCCGCGGTCCAGTATGGAGGGGTCTCTGCTTCAGGTTAAGTTGAAACGTAAACTGACCTATAAAGGTCACTACGAGTATCAGTTTGTTGATACATTGCGTGTAAGGCGGGCGCTAGAATATTTGAAGAGGACAAATGCATTGTATAAAGACATTGAATTTAACGAGGAGTGGATAAATGAGTTTTGTAGGCAGGCAGATGGTGAGCAAGAAGAGCCTGAACCTGAGGATGAGGATGTTCAGGTTCAGTCTTCTCAGGTTGAGCAGGTTGTTGGAGAGGGTGAGGTTAGCCAGGCTGAGGATGTTGCAGCAAATGTTGATGATGTAGATGAGGAATCAGCAGACATAGTGCAAGATGAACTGTTACATGATAGACAACAGCACTGCATGTTTCAGGACACTTGCTTATTTCCTGTAGACATCGGGCAAGAAAGTTTAGACCAGTATTTTGAGGATATTGTGAGTATAGCGCCTGCAGAGGGAAACAGTCCAGTTAGGATGCTTTCTGACCATTTGAATGAAGCAAAGTGTTTCCCGGTGTTGTTTCCTCTGAGTACTAAGACCTTCCATGATAGTCGCATGCATCATTTAACATTGTCGCGTTATTTTAATAATAGGATCATGCATGCCGACGGCCGTTTTGCACGGAATGTTGAGTATATTTTTTATAGTCAGTATATGTCTGAAATGGATCAGGTTGTGTCGAGTGTTTCTGTTGCGATGCGTAAGGGTAAAGGAGGTCAGAAGTCTCAGAGGATCAGTGTGAGCATGCTTCAAGACGAGAAGTCTTTGAAGCAGTTTTTGGAGTTTGACGACGGTTATCGGTTCCTTCGGCCCATACGTGGAACGCCAGCCTTTTGGTCTTCTGTGCAAAAGGATCTCATTGCGTCCGTGAGACAGTTAGGTATTCCTACGTTTTTTGCGTCGTTTTCGTCTGCAGATCTGCGCTGGCAGAATCTCCTTGCCAGCATCCTGAAACAGGAAGGCAGAAGGCAGACGGTAGAGGATTTAGAGTGGGCCGATAGGTGTGAGTTGTTGCGTCGCAACCCAGTTACAGCTGCGCAGATGTTCAATTACAGATGGCACTGTTTTTTGAATGAAGTTCTCATGTCTCCTGCTCAACCAATTGGCAAGATTGTTGATTACTTTTATAGGATAGAATTCCAACAGCGGGGGTCTCCCCATGTTCATGCGCTGTTCTGGATCGAGGGAGCTCCCCAAATTTACAAAAACACAGATGAAGAGGTTGCAGAGTTCATTGACCAGTATATTACATGTGAGCTACCCTCAGACGATGACACGCTATTGGACATCGTGTCATCAGTTCAGACACATTCGAAGAGACATTCAAAGTCGTGTAAGAAAAACAAAACGCAATGTCGTTTTAATTTTCCAAAACCAGTTTCTGCACGCACATTCTTCTGCAAAATCGAGGAATGCCGTTGTGCACAGATTCAAATGACAAGCCATTGTGCACGTGTCGGGAGGATTTAGATAAGAAGATGCCTAAGGAGCTAGCTCAGTCCATTCTGACTAGAGTTAAAAATGCCATGGAGAGGGAAGAGCCTTTTGCTAGTGTAGAACAGTTGTTTGCCAGTGTGGGCATTAACCAGGCAATCTTTGAGATGGCTTATAGGCGGTTGGAGAAAAAGAATAGGGTGGTTTATCGACGAGGGGTAAATGAAACTTGGATTAATCAATATAACAAGAATTTGCTTAAGTGCTGGAATGCTAACATGGACATTAGCTTCGTCACCGACGCCTACGCAGTCATCATATACATCGTATCGTATATTACGAAAGCAGAGAGAGAAATTGGCCTGTTATTGAGCAATGCCCAAAAAGAAGCATCAAAACAAGGAAATCTCTCTGCTAGAGATGCTATGAAAAAGCTCGGCAGTGTATATTTACACAACAGAGATGTCTGTGCTCAGGAGGCGGTGTATAGGCTAACGAACATGCATTTGAAGGAGTGTTCCAGGAAGGTTGTGTTCGTTCCAACAGGGAACAACATTGTGAAAATGAGTTTGCCCCTCGGTGTTTTGTTGCAAAGGGCATCCTCTCATGGTATTGGGTCAGAGGATATGTGGATGACTAGCATCGTAGATAGATACAGGAATAGGCCCGATGGTGATGTGTTTGACGACATGTGCATTTGTACTTTTGTGTCGGAGTATCGTGTTCTCACCAAGAATGAAAAATCTCCAAACCAAATTCAATTGAAAGGCGGTTTGGGATTCATCTTGAGGAGAACACGATCTCAGTTTGCGGTTGTGCGGTACATGCGTTTTGATTTAGAAAAACAGGAGGAAGCCCACTTTCAGAGTCTGTTGCAGTTGTTCCTTCCTTATAGAGCTGATTCAGAGCTCAAGCCCGAAGGCTTTGCGCTCTTCAAACAGTTCTATGAGGAAGGGCAGGTGACGTTGGCTGACGGCTCCGTGCGTTTGGTGCAGGATGTCGTCGATGAGAATAGGGCCAAGTTTGAAGTGGACTGTCCTCATTTAGAGCGCGCTCAGGAAATTGTGGAGAAGTTAAATGGTGTTGATGAAGATGTGTGGGGGGAGCTTTGTCCTGAGCAGGAAGTCGAACGTTTAGAATGCTTAGAGGACAGACAGCAGCAGCAGCAGCAGGCGGAGATACAGGATGAGCAGTTGGTAGAATCTGAAGAAAATGTCCCCGATTTGTTTGTTGGTGGTAGACAGGTAGCTCAGTTTGAGAAAAACACCACCATTTTGTCTAGGACTGAGGGTTTAGCCTTGATTCATTCTCTGAATGATACGCAGAAGGCTGTTTTTGATAGGATTAGGAAGTGGTGTTTAGATAAGGTGATGGGTAAAAACCCTGAGCCTTTGCATGTGTTTTTGACAGGTGGCGCAGGGACGGGGAAAAGTCATTTAATCAGAGCTATCCAATATGAGGCAGGGAGACTGCTGTCAACACTTTGTGATCGACCAGATGCTATTTCTGTTTTGTTAACAGCTCCCACAGGCGTAGCTGCATATAATTTAAATGCAGTAACAATTCATCACGCATTGAGTATTGGTAAACAGGTTAGCTTACCTTACATTCCTTTGGGTGAAGATAAGCTAAACTCTTTGAGAGCTCAATTGAGTCACCTCCAAATTCTAATCATCGACGAGATCAGCATGGTAGATCACAATCTGTTGGCTTATGTGCATTGCCGGTTGAGGCAGATTAAGCAGTCGGGCGACTTTTCCCCTTTTGGTAAAGTTAGTGTCATAGCTGTAGGGGACTTTTATCAGTTGCCACCCGTTAAAGGGAGGCCTCTGTACACCAGTCAGGTGGGTGTGGACCTGTGGTGTCATTTTAGTAAGGTGGAGCTCACAGCAGTCGTTAGGCAGAAGGATAGTGTTTTTGCTGAGCTGCTGAATAGATTGAGAGTGTGTTCGAAGAAAACCCCCTTATTGAATAGTGACGTTGCGCTTTTAAAGTCCCGTGAGACAGGGGAAGAGACCTCGGCTTTGCATATCTTTCCAACTAATATGCAAACCAGTGAGCATAATCTTAAACGGTTGTTTGCAACTTGTCCAGATTATACCACTATAGAGGCTCAAGATTTTATGAACAGTAAGAAAACGGGCAAATTAGAGGAGATGGTAGGGCATCACAGCAGAGCATCGTACACGTGTTTACCCGAGAAATTGTGTTTGGCTCGGAACGCACGTGTAATGCTTTGCAGAAACATTGACGTTGTAGACGGTCTGGTCAATGGAGCATGTGGAACTGTTACTCATATTGAGTTTGGACAGGACAAAGGTTTCCCTCTCACAGTTTGTTAAATTTGATGATGAAAAAATTGGCTCACAGAGGAGAAAGCAACGTTCACATGCTGCAGTAGAATGCTGTAATTCTACTGCCATTGATCCCGTTCAGGAGTCGGCCACTGCACGGGGTGGTCTGCGTCGTCAGTTTCCTCTTAGGCTAGCGTGGGCTTGTACTGTACATAAAGTGCAGGGTTTGACTGTAGATGAGGCCGTTGTTTCGTTCGATAAGGTGTTTGCACCTGGGCAGGCGTATGTAGCGCTTAGTCGTGTCAGGGCTTTGTCTGGACTCGTCATCAGGGATTTTAAAGAGAAGGCCATTTACTGCAAGGACACCATAAAGGAGGCCTTGGATAGCATGCCTCCATTTCTGATTGAGCAGCCACAGCCTTCATTAAATACACACAGTTTCTCTGTGTATTTAATGAACGTTCAAAATTTAAGTCGCCACCTGTCCCATTTGGTGTCTTGCACACAGCATTTACAGCCTAACTGTATTGCTGTGACAGAGACGTGGCTCAGTGCACAATCCTCAACAGGCAGTGTTGACATTGACGGTTACATTTTCCACAGTCGTCCTCGAGCCTTGTGTTACAGCAGTAGTAACCCCAAATTGTCTGAGCTTAGGGACCTAGAACATGGTGGAGTAGGCTTGTATACAGCAGGTGATTTGGACTGTGAGATTCTGCAGGTGCCCGATTTGAATTTGGAGTGTTTGGTGTGCCTGTGTAGCAAATTGAACATCGTGATGGCAGTAATTTATCGTCCACCGTGTTATCCAAATTCATTATTCAAACAGAATCTGGGGAAGTTACTAGATTGGTTGAATCCAATCAGTAACACAATTGTTATAATGGGGGATTTTAATGACGACATTTTGAAAAGACCATCAATTTGTAAATTTATGGGCCAAAAAGGATATATTCAGCATGTAACGCAAGAGACAACAGAGAAGGGGACACTGATTGACCACGTTTATGTCAAAACAACACGGTATGATGTGGATTGTACAGTGATATCTGCGTACTTTAGTGATCACGAAGCCATCTGGTGTGGTTTTCGTGTTAAAGATCAGGATTTATTAGAAGATGTAGATTTGCTGTTTGCAGAGGAGTTTGAAGATTTAGAGGGTTTTTTCGATGACGAGTCCGATGTAGAGTAGATTAGGTCTGATGGTTGTTATGGTTGATCATGTTTTTACAGTTTGAGTAGGTGTAATTGATTATTTTTTTTATGGGTTGTAAGAGGAAACTGACTTATAGCATGTGTATATATTAATTTGTTGCATTTTAAATGTGTAAGTCTGTCCAGCTAGGTTGTGTGGTTTGTGTTTGTGTAGGGACAGTATATTTGATGGTTTTTTATATCTGGTATTTGTCGCTATTTATTCTGGCAAAATGTTGCCAGTCTCTTGTTAATTAATGAGCTTGATGCAAGCAAGAGACATAAACTTAGATCTGGTTGTTGTTGTTATTGTTGCAGTCGTTTATGAGTAGGTGTAGTTTTTTATATATATGGTTTTTAGAATAAAATGACTATGTGCATATTGCTTTGTTGTTTCTTAAATGTGTAAATCTGTCCAACTAGGTTGTGTAGGTGTTTTTGTGGTTTATTGGATGCGTGTTGGGACAGTACATTTATTGATGGTTATTTATATCAGGTATTTATTGGTATTTATTCTGGCAAAATGTTGCCATTCTCTTGTAAAATAATGTGCATGATGATTGTTGCAGTTGTTTATGAGTAGGTTTAGTTGTTTTTTATATATAGGGTTTTAAGACACAAATGACTATGTACATATTGCTTTGTTGTTTCTTAAATGTGTAAATCTGTCCAACTTGGGTGTATAGTTGTTTTTGTGGTTTATTGTATGCGTGTTGGGACAGTATATTTATTGATGGTTTTTTATATCTGGTATTTATCGGTATTTATTCTGGCAAAATGTTACCAGTCTCTTCTTAATTAATGAGCTTGATGCAAACAAGAGACATAAACTTAGATCTGGTGGTTGTTGTTGTTATTGTTGCAGTCGTTTATGAGTAGGTGTAGTAGTTTTTTATATATAGGGTTTTAAGACAAAAATGACTATGTACATATTGCTTTGTTGTTTTTTTAAATGTGTAAATCTGTCCAACTAGGTTGTGGAGTTGTTTTTGTGGTTTTATTGTATGCATGTTGGGACAGTATATTTATTGATGGTTTTTTATATCAGGTATTTATGCATATTTATTATCCTGTTAAATAGTGTGCATTATGCAAAGGACATAGATATTGTTGTATTGATAATCATGCGTCACCACTGTAAGTAGTTGTTTTTGGGTTCTGCCATATGTGAACGGTTGGTCTGTGCTGTAACTGTTAAGTTTGTATGTATTCTTTGAATGTGTTGTTTGTATGTATATGTTTTTTTTTTTCTCAGGTTGAAGTTCATTGTTAACGGTGCACTTTCTGATTTAAGATTGATGTACTGTTCATGAACTAAGAGCAAATCTGTTGTGGCACCAAAAGGTACACACACCTCTCATTGTGTGTACCAGTGGTGTTGAACAGGACAAAATTGCATTATAAAAACATGTATCTCCTCCTGTGTGCCAGAACTAATTATGTTTTTTCTCTCCGAGGTTTGTTCCTGTATATAACGTCTCAACTCTGTGATCCGCAAGTATTTTTGATATGTATTTTTTATGGTAGTTAAATTCATTAGTACTCCCTGTTAAAATGTCCAAATAAAAGAGGATACACAAGCAAAGGTGTTAGAAAAATGGGCAATGATGACTGGGAGTACAGTTGGTGTCAGCTGCTGCCTTATTGGTACAGATAGCTGCCTGTCAACCAGCTGAGCCCATAAAGAGAAAAAAAAAATAAAAATTAATTAATTAATTAGAAATAAATGCTTGTTAACTCTAAAGTGTTGTCTGTGATATGTTTAAAGTGATTTTTTTTTTACTTGATATTTTTTTATGTGTAATATTATATAGCAGCAGTTAGCAGTAGTTTAGATGAACCCTATTCACAGTAGTTTGTGTTCAGAACATTACATGTTTACAGTGAATGTTGGAATTTTTAACCTTCCCTACTGCACAGAAAAGACATTAATTTAATACAGATTTAGCATTTGTAAATGTAGTGTTTGGCGCTTCTTAAACAAAATGCAAAATTGTAAAAGATGTTTTGTCAGGTTTTTTTTTTTTTAAATTAATACAGCTACATATATGTAAAATGATGATAGATATGACTTGATTCTGAATAAATTCTTAACTATAAAGTGGTGTTTCTGATATTTTGGTTAAGGTGGTACTGTAGTTTCTGTAGTAAGCAAAAATAGTTTACTGGGTAACACTGTGTTGTCTAAAAATGAGGCTATATGTACAAATGTAATACATCCAACATGTCAATCAAACCTTAACCAGGCCACATGCCACACTCACATTTTCATCATCACATCCATCATGTACAGGGAGTGCTTATGGGGTTTAATATGTTGCTGAGTGGGGCTTGGCTTGGACTTTAGGGGTCGGCGGAGCTGAGGTGTCGACGGTGAGGGAAGGCGGAACACCCGGTGCGAGGTCCCGCCCAATGCTGCTTGCAGCTTTAATTATTATTATTATTATTATTATTATTTTTCCGTGACGCTTTAAACTGGAATTTGCCCCCCTAAACATGCTCAAAAACTCACCAAATTTGGCACACATGTCAGGCCTGGCGAAAAATTTGATAAAATGTAAAAATTAACCCCATAGGTGCCAAAATGGCCTCTCTAGCGCCACCTATGTGAAAAAAATGGGAAAAGCCCTAGTGGCCACTAGGAATGTCGTACAGACATGAAACCAGTGCCAAAATTCTTGTTGGATGAAGCACTACAAATCATCCACTGACACTTATGACCTAACTCCAACAGGAAGTTCGCAATATGCCTTTCAAAATAAAATTTCTAAAACTAACTCCGATGACACCGTTTGTCATATTGACTTCTAAATAGCATCAAAAGATAGAGTGAAACCTCCTCAAAAAAGTGATCTCTCACTTTTTCCGGAACTGTCTTAGTTTTTTTTTTACAAGCCCGCAAAGTTGTGATGTTTGGAACTCATTTTTCACTTTGCAGTTTTTCCCCACATGTGACATATCTACACGTTCATGGGACTCAACACAATGCTCACATGCAAAAATTTTTGAGATAGGATGTACGGTTGTTGATTTATAACAATTCTTTTATTTTCATACTTTTTCCACTTTAGACTGCCATTTGACCCCCTTAACATGCTCCAAAACTCACCAAATTTGCCATGTATGTCATGGCTGGTGAACACTTTCATACAATATCAAAAATTAACCCCTTGGGTGCCAAAATGGACTCTGTAGCGCCACCTATGTACTAAAAAACACACAAAATCTGCCCTAGCAGCCAGTAGGAATGTCACAGAAACATGAAACAAATGCCAAAATGTTGGTCTGATTGAGCGCGACAAATCATACACTGACACTCATGAGCTAACTCCAACAGGAAGTTGGCAATCTGCCTTTGAAAGTTACTCTACGTTTCTGCAATTACTGCTTATTCATTTCAGAGTTTTGACATAAAAGTTAGACCTCATTGAATTCCCACAAGTCTGCAGAATCCAAAAGTGAAAGAATTTTTCAGATACGACCTACGGTTATGGAATTATAGCGATTTTTTGAAGACTGTTTAGTTTCACTTTTCCAAATGGCAAAATCCCTATAAAAGTCTTGCTGGTGCACATTTTCACATGTCTCTCTGTAGTGCAGTGGTTCATGTAGCTGCCTATGGAGCCGAAGGACCCCGGTTCAAGTCCCAGGTAATCCAAAACTTTTTTTTTTTTTATTTTATTTTAAAACAGGTTTTACTGCATTGTATTGTGGATATTGGAAATTTTGCACACATTCAAAAGTACACGGAGTACATTTTTTCAAAATAAAACCAAAATTAAGAATAATACAAAATGTCTATTACATAACTTCTTTTCATTTTTATGACCAAACACTCAACTGTTTGTACAATGTTTCTTCATTCAAAAGTACTCTTTCTCACAGACACACATCCTAACACAATAGGGTTTTTCCAAAATAAAAGCCTTAAATGTGGTAAATCATCACTTTTATACTCACTTATTCATACAATTTCAATTCATTTTTCAAACTGATTCTTTCTCTCACATTAAAAACAAATGCACATACACACAGTAGGGTTTCCAAAATAAAAGTCTCATTTTAAAGGTGATGGTGGTTTCAGCAGAGGGTCACTGGTGTTCTGTACAGATGTAAGAAGGACAGACACTAAAGGATGGGAACTGGTATGGGGACGGACAGGTGTGAGTGGAGCTGAGGCGTTGACAGTCACGGGTGGCGGATCGCGGGGGAGGCGGATCGCCCGGTGCGAGGTCCCGCCCAATGCTGCTTGCAGCTTTAATTTGTCTTATTTTTCTTTCTCTTGCGCTTTGAGCTCAATTTTGACCCCCTTAACATTTAGGAAAACTCACCACAACTTGCACAAAATTCAGAAATGTGAGAAATTGCATTTACATATAGGTTTTGTAGATGTCGGTAAGGAAATGTTGCTGCAGCGCCCCCTTGAAAAGTGGAAATGCATTGCGCCAATGGGAGCACGTCCAACATAAAGTTTGTCATAGAGCCACGAAAATCAGTACACAGATTCATCATGATGAGACAAACAAAAAATGTTATTATGGCCACGCCCCTAAACCAACCCTTAGTCGGCCATATTGGATTGAAATTTCCAAAATGCTGAGTCAGCGTTTTCGCTGAAGTTGTATTTTAACTATCTCCTACTAAGCCGTTTGGCCAAATGAGCTCAAAATCGGTGTACAGTATCTAGACAAGTGGGGCATCAAAAGTTAGCCGAATTTTTTGAATCATTGTAACCGTTTTTGTGCGACGAGGTTGCAAACTTTGCAAAGTTTTTTCAAAAATTTGCCATCACAAAAATTGCTTCAGCTCAGACATACAAACACCGATTTGGCTGAAATTTGACTCAGACGTCCATCTCCCAGGCCTACACCCATTTACTAAAAGAAATTGGAATTTCGCACTATAGCGCCCCCTACAATGTACATTTACAAAAATGACATCAGTTCGGACATACGGACACCGATTTTGCTCAAATTTGACTCAGACATCTGTCTCCCAGGCCTACACCTATTTATCAAAAGAAACTGAAATTTTGCACTACAGCGCCCCCTACAAAATTTTTAAATATTTTTTTTATTAAAATTTCTTCAGTTCGGACATACGAACACCGATTTGGCTCAAATTTGACTCAGATGTCTATCTCCTAGGCCTACACCCATTTATCAGAAAAATTTGAAATTTGGTGCCATAGCGCCCCCTACAAATTTACCTTTACGAAAATAACTTCACTTCAGATATACGAACACCAATTTGGCTCAAATTTGAATCAGTTGTCAATCTCCCAGGCCTACACCCATTTATCAGAAGAAATTGCCATTTCGCTCAATAGCGCCCCCTACAAATTTACCTTCACGAAAATTGCATCAATTCGGACATAAGAACACCGATTTGGCTCAAATTTGAATCAGTGGTACATCTCCCAGGCCTACACCCATTCAATTGAAGAAATTTAATTTTAGCTGCATAGTGCCCCCTACACATTTACTTATACAAAAATGTCCTTACATACAAGCAATGATTTCCCTCAAATTTGAATCAGTTGTCAATCTCCCAGGCCTACACCCATTCATCAGAAGAAACTGAAATTTGGTGCTAGCACGCCACCTGCTGAACGATGGGCATACTTTCACTGGATGTGCCCTTGGCGAGGGCCTTTAGATGCCGCTTGCGGCTTTAATTTTTCTTTATTATTTATTTATTTATTTATTTATTTTTCTTCTGCTCTTTGAGCTCAAATTTGACCCCCTGAACATTTACGAAAACTCACCAAATTTTGCCTAAAATTCAGAAGTACGACAAATTTAATTTACATATAGGTTTCGTAGATGTCGGTAAAGAAATGTTGCCGCAGCGCCCCCTTGAAAAGTGGAGATGCATTACGCCAATGGGAGCACGTCCAACGTAAACTTTGTTGTAGAGCCACGAAAATCGGTACACAGATTCATCATGAGGAGACAAACAAAAAATATTATTATGGCCACACCCCAAGACCAACCCTTAGTCGGCCATATTGGATTGAAATTTCCAAAATGCTGAGTCAGCGTTTTCGCTGACGTCGTATTTTAACTATCTCCTCCTAAGGTGTTTTGCCAAATGAGCTCAAAGTCGGTGTACAGTATCTAGAGAAGTGGAGCATCAAAGGTCAGCTGAATTTTTTGAATCGGCATCACCGTTTTTGTGTGACGACGTCGCAAACTTTGCAAAGTTTCTTCGAAAATTTACCATTACAAAAATTGCTTCAGCTGAGACATACGAACACTGATTTGGCTCAAATTTGACTCAGACGTCTATCTTCCAGGCCTACACCCATTTATTAAAAGACATTGAAATTTCGCCCTACAGCGCCCCCTGCAAATGTACATTTACAAAAATGACATCAGTTTGACGATACGAACACCGATTTGGCTCAAATTTGACTCAGACATCTGTCTCCCAGGCCTACATCTATTTGTAGGAAGAAAGTGAAATTTTGCGCTACAGCGCCCCCTACAAGTTTTTTTTTTAATTTTTTAATTAAAATTGCTTCAGTTTGGACATACAAACACCACTTTGGCTCAAATTTGACTCAGATGTCTATCTCTCAGGCCTACACCCATATATCAGAAAAAATTGAAATTTGACGCTATAGCGCCCCCTACAATTTTACCTTTACGAAAATTACTTTACTTCAGACATACGAACACCAATTTGGCTCAAATTTGAATCAGTTGTCAATCTCCCAGGCCTAAACACATTTATCAAAAGAAAAAGCCATTTCATACAATAGCGCCCCCTACAAATTTACCTTCACGAAAATTGCATCAGTTCAGACATATGAACTCCGATTTGGCTCAAATTTGACTCAGTGGTACATCTCACAGGCCTACACCCATTCAATGGAACAAATTGAATTTTGGCTCCATAACGCCCCCTACAGATTTATTTATACAAAAATTTTTTCAGTTCGGACATACGAACACTGATTTGTCTCAAATTTGAGTCAATTGTCAATCTCCCAGGCCTACACCCATTCATTAGAAGACATTGAAATTTGGTGCTAGAGCACCACCTGCTGAACGATGAGCATACTTCTACTGGACATGCCCTTGGCGAGGGCCTTTAGATGCTGCTTGCGGCTTTAATTTTTTTTTTTTCTTCTTCTGCTCTTTGAGCTCAAATTTGACCCCTTGAACATTTACGAAAACTCACCAAATTTTGCACAAAATTCAGAAGTGCGAGAAATTTTATTTACTTATAGGTTTCGTAGATGTCGGTAAGGAAATGTTGCCGCAGCGCCCCCTTGAAAAGTGGAAATGCATTACGCCAGTGGGAACACGTCCAACGTAAAGTTTGTTGTAGAGCCACGAAAATATGTACACAGATTCATCATGAGGAGACAAACAAAAAAATATTATTATGGCCACGCCCCAAAACCAACCCTTTGTCGGCCATATTGGATTGAAATTTCCAAAATGCTGAGTCAGCGTTTTCGCTGACGTCATATTTTTTCTACACCTATTTGTCAAAAGAAACTGAAATTTTGCACTACAGCGCCCCCTACAAAAATTTTTAATATTTTTTTTATTAAAATTGCTTCAGTTCGGACATACGAACACCGATTTTGCTCAAATTTGACTCAGACGTCTATCTCCCAGGCCTACACCCATTTATCAGAAATATTTGAAATTCGGTGCCATAGCGCCCCCTACAATTTTACCTTTACGAAAATTACTTCACGTTAGACATACGAATACCTATTTGGCTCAAATTTGAATCACTTGTCAGTCTCTCAGGCCTACACCCATTTATCAAAAGAAATTGCCACTTCGCTCATTAGCGCCCCCTACAAATTTACCTTCACGAAAATTGCATCAATTCGGACATACAAACACTGATTTAGCTCAAATTTGACTCAGTGGTACATCTCGCAAACCTACACCCATTCAATGGTAGAAATTTATTTTTAGCTGCATAGCGCCCCCTACAGATTTACTTATACAAAACTTTCTTTAGTTCGGACATACAAACAAAGATTTGCCTCAAATTTGAATCAGTTGTCGATCTTCCAGGCCTACACCCATTCATCAGAAGACATTGAAATTTGGTGCTAGAGTTCCACCTGCTGAACGATGGACATACTTCTACTGGACGTGCCCGTGGCGAGGGCCTTTAGATGCCGCTTGCGGCTTTAATTTTTGACTTGTTTTTTAGTGTTTTCATACTTATCTGACTATATTGGAAAAATTTCATTTTTCAGCTTTTCACGCAAGCAGAAGCTGATTTGGTCACTTTTGAGACAAGGATGTTTTGACTCATGCAGAACTTCATGATCTGAGAAGACTTTGACAAAACAGCCATAAACCACTTATTTCTGACTTATTTTTAGTGTTTTACTTCTTTTCTGAGTACAACATCCAACTGACTCTGTAAAGCCCTTTGAGATAACCTTGTTGTGATATTGGGCTTTACAAATAAAATTGATTAGAATTGAAAAAGAAGCAAAAATGTCATTTTTGAGCATTTTACACAATAAGAAGCTGTTTTTGTCATTTTGAGACAAGGATGTTTTTCTCAAGCAAGAAATTGATGACATGCCTCAGCACATTGACAAAACAGCCATAAACCACTTATTTCTGACTTCGTTTTAGTGTTTTCTCAATTTTCTGACTAGACTGGTAAAAATGTCATTTTTGAGTGTTTCGCGCAAGCAGAAGCTTTTTTGGTCACTTTTGAGGCTAGGATGTAAACTTCTCAAGCAGAACCTAATCATTTTTTCGTTGACAAACAGCCATAAACCACTTATTTTCTGACGTGTTTTTAGTGTTTTCTTGCATTTCTAAGTAGAGAAGGAAAAAATGTAATTTTTGAGCGTTTCACACAAAAATAAAAGCTTTGAGACAAGGATGTTTTTTCTCAAGCAGAACTTCATGTTAAGACTTTGACAAAAAAGCCATCTATTCCTGACTTGTTTTTAATATTTTTCTGCTTTTCTGAGTAGAGCCAGTAAAAGTGTCATTTTTGAGCGTTTCATTTCAAGAGAAGCTGTGTGACTTTTCAGTTTTTCCAGCCTGTGTCTTTGTTTTTTTTTTCAAAGACAGAACCCCAGTTGGCCTACCGCCATTTTTTTTTTTTTTTTTTAAACCTCTGGTGCTTTTCCTCTACTGCAGCTAGAAACCTTATCTCCTGGCCTGGTCTGACTCTTTTATTTCTTTCTCCCTCCCCTTCTCTTTTCCTCCCAGCATCCTTCAAGCTGCACAATGAGTTCTGGAATTTTTAAAACTACCCCAGTGGAGACGGAATGCTTCCCTGCACCGAACAAAACCCAGGGGTTAGAACTCTGCTCCTCCTGGTCAAGTCTGACTTTGTTTTCTGTCTCTCTAGCCCTCTTTTCTCTCCAGCATCCTTAAAGCTTCACACTTAGTTCTGGCATTTCGCAACCCGCCCCATGGAGATGGAATGCTTCCTCACATTGCAGCCACACTCTAGTGGAAGAACTCTGTCCATGGTCCTGATTCTTTGTCTTTCTCTCTCTCTTGCTCTCTCTCTCCCTCTTTCCTCCAACCCCCTTAAAGCTGCACACTGGTGTGCATGGATGAGGAGGAACACTGGGAAATGTCGCACTGACCCTTGTCAGGGTTAGACCGGGACGGCTGGTGGGCGGTGTGGACTCTGTCTTTTTTCCAGCCGGTGTGGGACATCGTTATTTTTCCAGAGACAGAACACAGGTTAGCCTAACCCCTTTTTTAAGCTCCAGTTCTTTTCTCATCTGGAGCTGGATAACGATAAAACATGAACCGTATGTTGAACTTTGTTATTTTTTTCATGAGACAACCCGTGTAAGGCTAACACCTTTTTTTTTAACCTCCGGGGCTTCTCCTCAACTTTAGCCGGAAACCCAACCTTGTTCCAGGTCTGAATCTTTTCCCCTCTCTCCCCCTCTCCTCTCTCCAGCCCCCTTAAAGCTGCTCAGTTAGTTGTGGAACTTTTTCAAACCCCCCCAGTGGGGACAGAATGCTGCACCACATCAGAGCCTCACACTCGGGGAGGAACTCTCACCCTGGTCCTGGTTCTTCTTTTCCCCTTCCCTCCCCCTTTTCCTTCCAGCCACCTTCAAGCTGCGCACTGAGTTCTGGCATTTTTCAAACCGTCCCGTGGAGACAGAATGCTGCCCCACATTGCAGCCACACAGTGGGGGCTGAACTCGTGCCCTCCTTGCCTGTCTTCGGTGTGACTCAGGCTTCTACAAACTGATTGCACTTGCTGAATTTATCGTATTTTAAATGTATTGTAATTGTATTTTGTTGTGTTTTAATGGTATTTGAATTGTATTTTATTTGTACTGTTTATTTATGCTTTGCACTGTAATGAACTTTTTGACTGTGTCTGTGAAAAGTGCCCTATCAATAAAATTTATTGACTATTTCGCCTACTTACTGTCTGACATCCCCCCCCCCCCCCCCCCCCCGTCTCTCCCCCTTTCTTCATCAGCCACCTTAAAACTTCACACTGGGACTGAAAATCATGTCCTCTGGCCCGGTGAGGGTTAGGGCTGAGGCCAGGGCTGGGGTTAGGGCTCTGGGCTCGGCCTCCGTTTCAGGGTTTAGGGTTAGGGCTGAGGCCAGGGCCAGGGTTGGGGCTCTGGGCTCAGGCTCAGTTCCAGGGTTCAGGTTAGGGCTGACGCCAGGGTCAGGGTTAGGGCTCCAAGCTCGGACTCAATTACAGGCTCCAGGCTCAAGAATCTAGGCTCCGGGCTCAGAGCTCCGGGCTCCAGGCTCCGTGCTCCAGGCTCCGCGTTCCTTGCTCCGGGCTTGGGGTCAGTTCCAGGCTCCAGAATCCCTGCTTTTGGTCTTTTCCAGACAACGAGCTCCAGGCTAAGGGCTCCAGACTCCAGGACTGGTGTCAGTTCAAGGCTCGGGCTAAAGGCTCCAGACTCCAGGCTCTAGGCTCCAGGCTCAAGGATTGGGGTCATTTCCAGGCTCCAGGCTTCGGGTCATTTCCATGCTCCAGGCTCAAAGCTCTGGGTTCGGGGTCAGTTCCAAGCTCTGGGCACTGTGCTGCAAGCTCCAGATTCAAGACTCCATGCTCCATGCTTTGGGCGCCGGGCTCCAGGCTCCATGCTCCAAGCTCCGGGCTCCTGGCTCCACACTCCAAGCTCCGGGCTCCTGGCTCATGGCTCCAGGCTTCAGGCTCCAGGCTCAGGGCTAGTTCCAGGCTCCGGGCTCCAGGTTTCAGTCTCAGGGTCAATTCCAGGCTTCGTACTCCATGCTCCGTGCTCAGGGCTCGGGGTCAGTTCCAGGCTCTGGGTTCCAGCCTCCTACGTCTAAGTTCCGCACTCAAAGGTCAGGGCTCCAGGCTCAAGGCACGGAGTCATTTCTAGGCTCCGGTCTACAAGGTCCAGACGTGTGGTCAGTTCTCGGCTCCGGGCTCAGGGCTCCTGGCTCCGGGCTCCTGGCTCTTGGCTCTTGGCTCTTGGCTCTGGGCTCCGGGCTCAGTCTTAGTTCCAGGCTCCGGGCTCCAGGCTCAGGGCTCTAGGCTCCAAGCTTCAAGTTCCAGGCTCAAGGCTATGTTCTCCAGGCTCCGGGCTCATGGCTCTAGGCTCCAGGCTCATGGCTCCAAGCTCTGTGCTCAAGGCTACGGGCTCTAGGCTCCAGGCTCCAAACTCCAGGCTCCAGGCTCCGGGCATGGGGTGGGTTCAAAGTTCTAGGATCCAGGCTTCAGGTTCCAGGCTTCAGTTTTGGGGTAAGTTGCAGGCTCCGGGTTCCACGCCCTGGGCTCCAGACTCCGGGCACGGTGTTATTTCATGTCTCCAGGCTCCAGACTTTGGACTTTGGGTCATCTTCCAGGTGCCAGGCTCCATGCTCCTGGCTCAAAGCTTCCGGCTCAATGGTCATGGCTCCGGGTTGTGGATCAGTTCCAGGCTCCGGGTTCCAGGCCCCAGGTTCCGGGATCGGGGTCAGTTCCAAGCTCGAAGCTCCGGGGTCAAGGCTCCGCAATTAAGGATCCAGGCTCTGGGCTAAGGGTCAGCTCCAGGCTCCGGGCTCCAGGTTCCAGTCTCGTGTTCAGTTCCAGTCTCGAGGTTCCTTGCTCCAGGCTCCGAGCTCCAGGCTTTGGGCTTGGTGTCTTCTTCCAGGCTCCAGGCCCCAGGCTCCAGTTTCCAGGCTCGTGATCAGTTTGAGGCTTCGGGCTCTTGGCTCTAGGGTCCGGCTTCGGCGTCAGTTCCAGGCTCCGGGCTCCAGATTCCAGGTTCCAGTTTCAAGGCTCCAGGCTCATCGATCCAGTATACGGACACTGGATTCGGGGTCAGTTCCATGCTCGAGTCTCCAGTCTCCGGTTCGGTTCAAGTCTCCATGTTCCAGGCTCCAGGCTGCAGACTCCAGGCTGCAGACTCCAGGCTCCAGACTCCAGGCTCATGGCTCAAGGCTCCAGGCTCCAGGCTCCAGGCTCCGGGCATGGAGTCAGTTCCAAGTTCCAGGCTCCCAACTGTCAGGCGCAAGGCTTCTGGCTCTGGGTAATTTCCATGCTTGGGGTTCCACACCCAGGGCTCCAGGCTCCAGGCATGGGTTTTTTTCCAGGCTCTGGGCTCCAGGCTTTGGGCTCGGGTTCTTCTTCCAGGCTCTAGGCTCAAGGCTCCAGGTTCAAGGCTCCAGGCTCTGGGCTCAAGATCAGTTCCAGACTCCGGTCTCCAGTACCCAGGTTTCGGATTTTGGGTGTATTCCATGTTCTGGCCTTCTTGCTCCAGGCTCTGAGAACGGGATCATTTCCACACTCCGGGATCCAGAATCCAGGTTCAAGGCTCCGCACTCGGGGTCAGTTCCACGCTCCGAACTCAAGGCTCAAGGCTGCAGGCTTACGGCTCCATGCTCACGGCTCAATGCTCCGAGCTCAAGGCTCAAGGCTCCAGGTTCAAGGCTCCAGGCTCCTGACTCCAGGCTCCCGGCTCCAGGCTCCAGGCTGCAAGCTCCAGGCTCCAGGCTCGGGGTCAGTTCAGTCTCCGGGCTGAGGGGTCCTGGCTCAAGGTTTTGTGCTCGGGGTCAGTTCCAGGTTCTGGGCTCAAGACTCCAGGCTCATGACTCGGCATCACTACAAGGCTTTGGGCTCACGGCTCCAGGCTCACGGCTCCAGGCTCCGGACCCCAGGCTCCGAGCTCAAGGTTCTGTGCTCGGGGTCAATTCCAGGCTCCGCACTCCACGCTCTATGTTCAGGGCTCCGGGCTCGGGGTCATTTCTTGGCTCCGGGATCCAAGGTCCAGATTTAAGGTCAGTTCCAGGCTCTATGCTCCAGGCTCCAAGCTCACGGCTCCATGCTTACGGGATCCAGGCTTGGGGTAAGTTCCAAGGTTCGGGCTCCAGGCTCAGGGATCAAGGCTCAATGTTCATGGTCAGTTCAAGGCTCCGGGCTTTTTTCCCCGGGCTCAGGGTCACTTCGAGTATCTTGGTTCTGGGCTCCAGTCTTTAAGGTCTGGGCTCTAGATTCCGCGCAGTAAGCTCAAGGCTCAAGGCTGACGGCTCAAAGCTCCAGGCTCAAGGCTCCAGGCTAAGGCTGGAGGTTAACAAACTCTCCTGACTCTTTCTCCACAGACTCAAACATTGTTGTCTGCACTTAGTGGTGGTCAGTTGCAGACTCCGGTCTCCAGGCTACCGGCTAAAGACTCTAGGCTCGGGATCAGTTCCAGGCTCCGGGCTTAAGGATCCAGGCTCCGCTCTCCAGGCTCCTGACTACACGTCCCAGGTTCCAGGCACCTGGCTCCAGGCTCCAGGCTCCGGGCTTCGGACTTCGGGCTCCAGGCTCCAGGCTCTAGCCTCGGGGTCTGTTCCATGCTCCGGGCTCAAGACTCCAGGCTCAAGGCTCCATGCTTCAAGCTCTGGGATCCAGGCTATAGGCTCCAGGGTTGGGATTAGTTCCAGGCTCCAGGCTCAAGGCACCATGCTTAAGGCTCCTGGCTCAAGACACTGGGCTCATTGTCAGATCCAGGCTCCGTGCTCCCCCCTCAAGGCTCCGGGCTCCGGGCTCTGGGCTCCAGGCTCTTGGCATGGGGTCAGTTCCAAGTTCCGGTCTCCAGGTTTTAGGCTCCACTTTTAGGTCTCGGGGTCAGTTCCAGGCTACAGGCTCCATCCTTCAGTTTCGTTGCTACGCGTTCCAGGCGCCATGCTCCCAGTACCAGGCTCTAGGCTGAAGACTCCAAGCTCAAGGCTCCAGGCACGGGGTCAGTTCAAGGCTCCGGGCTCCATGCCCCGGGGTCAGGGCTCCAGAATCCAGACTCCAGGCTCCAGGCCCCAGGCACCAGGCTCCAGGCTCCAGGGTCCGGGCACGGAGTCAGTTCCAAGTTCCAGTCTCCCGGCTTCAGGTGCATGGTTTCTGGCTTGGGGTAAGTTCCATTCTTGGGGTTCCACACCCAGGGCTCCAGGCTCCAGGTACGGGGATTTTCCAGGCTCTGGGCTCCGGGGTCCGGGCTCCGGGCTCTGGGCTCCGGGCTTTGGGCTCTGGGTCTTCTTCCAGAATCCAGGCTCATGGCTCAAGGCTCAAGGCTCCTGGCTCCAGGTTCAACGCTCCAGCCTCTGGGCTTGCAATCAGTTCCCGACTCCGGTCTCTAGGACCCAGGTTTCAAGTTCGTTGTGTGTTCCATGCTCTGGCCTGTGGGCTCCAGGCTTCGGGCTTACGGTAAGTTCCATGCCGGGGTTTCACCCCTGTGCTCCAGATTTTGAGAACAGGGTCATTTGCACGCTCCGGGCTCCAGAATCCAGGTTCCAGGCTTTGCACTTTGGGTCAATTCCAGGCTCCAGGCTCCAGGCTCACGGCTCAGTGCTCCGAGCTCCAGGCTCAGGATTTGTTCCAGTCTACGGGCTCCAGGGTCCGGGCTCAAGGTTCCGTGCTCAGGGTCAGTTCCAGGCTCCAGGCACGGGCTCTAGGCTCCACGCTCCTGGCTCCGCGTTCCAGGCTCCAGGCTTCAGGCACGGGGTCATTTCCAGGCTCCAGACTCCAGGCTCAAATCTCCATGCTCACGGCTTTGGCTCACAGCTCCATGCTCCGGGCTCGGTGTCAGTTCCAGGCTCCGGGTTCCAGGCTCTTTTCTCGTGGTCAGTTCCAGGCTCCGAGCTCCAGTCCTTAAAGCCCATGGCTCTCAGCTCCGCGCTCCAGGCTCCGCCCTCCAGACTATAGATTCCAGGTTATTTGTAAGTTGCAGGCTCCATTCTCCAGGTTACCGGCTCCAGACTCCATGCTCGGTTTCAGTTCCAGGCTTGGGGCTCCGGGCTCCGGAATCCGGTCTCCGTCCTCCGGCCTCAGGCCTCCGGGCTCCATGTTTGGGGTCTTTTCCAGGCTACGGGCTCCAAGCTCCGGTTTCATGTTCAGTTCAAGGCTAAAGGCTCAGGGCTCCTAGTGCTGGGCTACAGGCTACAGGCTCACCACAATGCCCAGACCTCTCGGTTTTCCTTGTTTTCTGAGTAAAAGAGGCAAAAATGTAATGTTTGAGCGTTTCAGACGATAAGAACCTGTTTTTGTCACTTTAACACAAGAATGTTTCTTTCTCAAGGAAAACTTTATGAACTGATAAGACTCGAAAAAAACAGCCATAAACCACTTATTTCTGACTTGTTTTTAACGTTTTTCTACTTTTCTGAGTAGAAGTGGCAAAAATGTCATTTTTGAGAGTTTCAGACGATAAGATGCTGTTTTTGTCACTTTGAGAAGAGGATGATTTTTCTCAAGCAGAACTTCATGATCTGAGATGACTGACAAAACAGCCATAAAACACTTTTTTCTGACTCTTTTTTAGTGTTTTCATGCTTTTCTGAGTGGGAGGCAAAAATGTCATTTTTGAGCGTTTCAGACGATAAGAAGCTGTTTTGTTCACTTTGAGACAAGGATGTTTTTTTCTCAAGCAAAATGTCATGAACTTTTAAGACTCAAACAAAACAGCCATAAACCACTTATTTCTGACTTTTTTCTAGCGTTTTTCCTCTTTTCTGAGTAGAAACAAACTGTCATTTTTGAGCGTTTCACCCGATTAGAATCACTTTTTGTCACTTTGAGACAAGGATGTTTTTTTTCTCAAGCAGAACATTAGGACCTGATAAGACTTTTAAAAAACAACCATAAACGACACATTTCTGACTCTTTTTTTTTTTGCGTTTTTCTACTTTTCTGAGTAGAATAGGCAAAAGTGTCATTTTTAAGTGTTTCACGCGATAAGAAGCTTTTTTTGTCACTTTGAGACAAAGACGTTTTTCAAGACCTGAGAAGACTTTGAAAAAAAAGCCATAAAACACTTTTTTTTTAACTTGTTTTTTAGTGTTTTCATGCTTTTCTGACTTAATTGGTAATAAGTTCATTTTTGATCATTTCACGTAAGCAGAAGCTGATTTGGTCACTTTTGAGACAAGGATGTTTTGTCTCAAGCAGAACGTAAAGCTTCACACTTAGTTCTTGCATTTCTCAAACCGCCCCGTGGAGAAGGAGTACCCCCTCACATTGCAGCCACACTCTAGGGGAAGAACTGTTCATGGTCCTGATTCTTTGTCTTTCAATCTGTCTCTCTCCCTCTTTCCTCCAACCCCCTTAAAGCTGCACACTGGCGTGCATGGACGAGGAAGAGCACTGGGAAATGTCGCACTGACCCTTGTCAGGGTTAGACCGGGACGGCTGGTGGACGGTGTGGACTCTGTCTTTTTTCCAGCCCGTGTGGGACATTGTTATTTTTCCAGAGACAGAACACCAGTTAGCCTAACCCCTTTTTTAAGCTCCGGTTCTTTTCTCATCTGGAGCTTGATAACGATAAAACATGAACCGTTTTTTGAACTTTGTTTTTTTTTTTCCAGAGACAACCCCTGTAAGCCTAACATTTTATTTTTAACCTCCAGGGCTTCTCCTCAACTTTAGCCGGACACCTGACCTTGTTCCAGGTCTGAATCTTTTCTCCTCTCTCCCCCTCTCCTCTCTCCAGCCCCCTTAAAGCTGCTCACTTAGTTGGGGAACTTTTTCAAACCCCCCCAGTGGGGACAGAATGCTGCACCACATCAGAGCCTCACACTCGGGGAGGAACTCTCGACCTGGTCCTAGTTCTTCTTTTCCCCTTCCCTCCCCCTTTTTCTTCCAGCCCCCTTGAAGCTGCACATTGGCATGCGCTGAGGAAAAGGAATGCTGTGAAATGTCGCGCTGACCCGGGTCAGGATTAGTCCGGGACGGCCGGCGGACCGTGTGGACTCTGTCATTTTTCCCAGGCCAGTGTGGGACTATTCTATATTTCCAGGCCTGTTTGGGAATATGTTATGTTTTTTCAAAGACAGAACGCCGGTTAGCTGATCCTTTTTTTTAACCCCCGGTGCTTTTCTCATCTGGAGCTGGATAACGGTAAAACTCGAACCGTATGTGGGACTTTGTTTTGTTTTTTTTCCAGACAGAACCCCTGTAAGCCTAACCCCTTTTTGACCTCTGGTGCTTTTCTCATGTGGAGCTTGATAATAAAACTCAAACCGTCTGTGGCCATTTTTCAGAACTCTGCTCCTCCATGCCCTAGTCTGACTCTTTTTTTCTGTCTCTCTCCCACTCTTTCCTCCAGCCACCTTAAAGCTGCGCACTGAGTTCTGGTATTTTTCAAACCGTCCCGTGGAGACAGAATGCTGCCCCACATTGCAGCCACACAGTGGGGACTGAACTCGTGCCCTCCTTGCCTGTCTTCGGTGTGACTCAGGCTTCTACAAACTGATTGCACTTGCTGTATTTATCGTATTTTAAATGTATTGTAAAAATTTTTTGTTGTGTTTTAATGGTATTTGAATTGTATTTTATTTGTACTGTTTATTTATGCTTTGAACTGTAAAGAACTTTTTGACTGTGTCTGTGAAAAGTGCCCTATCAATAAAATTTATTGACTATTTCACCTACGTACTGTCTGACTCCCCCCCCTCCCCCTTTCTTCATCAGCCACCTTAAAGCTTCACACTGGGACTGAAAATCACGTACTCTGGCCCGCTTAGGGTTAGGGCTGAGGCAAGGGCCGGGGTTAGGGCTCCGAGCTCGTGCTCAATTACAGGCTCCAGGCTGCGGGCTCCGGGCTCAGAGCTCCGGGCTCCAGGCTCCGCGTTCCGGGCTCTGCGTTCCTTGCTCCAGGCTCGGGGTCAGTTCCAGGCTCCGGGCTCAAGGCTCAAGGCTCTGGGTGAGTTCCAGAATCTAGGCACCGGGCTCTAGGCTCCAGGTTCAAGGCTCCATGCTTTAAGCTCTTGGCTCCATGCTCCAGGCACAAGGCTCAAGGCTCGGGGTCAGTTCCAGGCTCAAGGCTCCGGGCTCTGGGCATGGGGTCAGTTCCAAATTTTGGTCTCCAGGTTTTAGGCTCCACATTTCGGGCTCGGGTTCCTGTTCCAGGCTAATGGCTCAATTTTCCAGGCTTGTTGCTTCCCTTTCCAGGCTCCAGGCTCCCGGCACCAGGCTCAAGGCTGAAGGCTCAAGCTGAAGGCTCCAGGCCTGGGGTCAGGCCTGGGCTTCCACGCTCTAGGCTACAGGCTCCATGCTCCATGCTCAAGCCTGCATGGTTCAAGCTCTTGGCTCCAGGCTTGGGGGTGAGTTCCAGGCTCAAGGCTCCAGGCTACGCTCTCCAGGCTTCGCTCTCCAGGCTCCGGGCTGCGGGCTCCCGGCTCAAGACTAAAGGCTCCGGGCTCCAGCCTCCAGGCTCCAGGCTCCGGGCATGGAGTCAGTTCCAAGTTCCAGTCGCCCGGCTTCAGGCGCTAAGGGGTAAGTTCCTTGCTTGGGTTCCACACCCTGGGCTCCAGGTTTTAAGCTCCATATTTCGGGCAAAATTCCAGGCCAAAGACTCTATGCTCCAGACAGGTGACTACGCGTCCCAGGCTACAGGCACCTGGCTCCAGGTTCAAGGCTCCAGGCTCAAGACTCCAGCCTCGGGGTCAGTTCCATGTTCTGGGCTCAAAAGTCCAGGCTCAAGGCTCATGGTCAGTTCATGGCTCCAGTCACCAGGCTCAAGACTCCAGGCTCAAGGCTCCAGTCTTCAAGCTCTGGGCTCCAGACTATAGGCTCCAGGGTCAGGGTCAGTTCCAGGCTCCGGGCTCCATGCTTCAGGCTCCGGGCTAAAGGCTCCGGGCTCAGTTTAAGATCCAGGCTCCGGGCTCCAGGCTCTTGGCATGGGGTCAGTTCCAAGTTCCGGTCTCCAGGTTTTAGGCTCCACTTTTAGGTCTCGGGGTCAGTTCCAGGCTACAGGCTCCATCCTTCAGTTTCGTTGCTACGCGTTCCAGGCTCCTGGCTCCCAGTACCAGGCTCCAGGCTGAAGACTCCAAGCTCAAGGCTCCAGGCACAGGGTCAGTTCCAGGCTCCGGGCTCCATGCCCCGGGGTCAGGGCTCCAGAATCCAGACTCCAGGCTCTAGGCCCCGGGCCCCAGGCCCCAGGCCCCAGGCCCCGGGCTCCAGGCTCCAGGCTCCGGGCATGAAGTTAGTTCGAAGTTCCAGTCTCCCGGGTTCAGGCACTAGGCTTCTGGCTCGGGGTAAGTTCCTTTCTTGGGGTTCCACACCCAGGGCTCCAGGTACAGGTTTTTTTCCGGGCTCTGGGCTCCGGGCTCCAGGCTCCAGGCTTTGGGCTCTGGGTCTTCTTCCAGAATCCAGGCTCCAGGCTCATGGCTCATGGCTCAAGGCTCCTGGCTCCAGGTTCAACGCTCCAGCCTCTGGGCTCACGATCAGTTCCCAACTCCGGTCTCCAGGACCCAGGTTTCAAGTTCGTTGTGTATTCCATGCTCTGGCCTGTGGGCTCCAGGCTTCGGGCTTACGGTAAGTTCCATGCCGGGGTTTCACCCCTGTGCTCCAGGTTCTGAGAACAGGGTCATTTTCACGCTCCGGGCTCCAGAATCCAGAATCCAGCATCCAGGTTCCAGGCTTTGCACTTTGGGTCAGTTCCAGGCTCCAGGCTCCAGGCTCAGGGCTCAATGCTCCGAGCTCCAGGCTCAGGATCAGTTCCAGTCTACGGGCTCCAGGGTACAGGCTCAAGGTTCCGTGCTCAGGGTCAGTTCCAGGCTCCAGGTTCCAGGCACGGGATGTAGGCTCCACGCTCCTGGCTCCGCGCTCCAGGCTCCAGGCTCCAGGCACGGGGTCATTTCCAGGCTCCAGACTCCAGGCTCAAATCTCCATGCTCACGGCTTTGGCTCACGGCTCCGGGCTCCAGGCTCGGGGTCAGTTCCAGGCTCCGGGATCCAGGCTCTCTGCTCGTGGTCAGCTCCAGGCTCGGAGCTCCAGTCCTTAAGCTCGTGGCTCTCAGCTCCACGCTCCAGGCTCCACCCTCCAGACTATAGATTCCAGGTTATTTGTAAGTTGCAGGCTCTGTTCTCTAGGTTACCGGCTCCAGACTCCGTGCTCGGGTTCAGTTCCAGGCTTGGGGCTCCGGGCTCTGGACTCCGGTTTCCGTCCTCCGGGCTCCGGCCTCAGGCCTCCGGGCTCCATGTTTGGGGTCATTTCCAGGCTATGGGCTCCAAGCTCCTGTCTCGTGTTCAGTTTCAGACTCAAGACTCAGGGCTCCTAGCGCTGGGCTACAGGCTACAGGCTCACCACAATGCCCAGACCTCTCGGTTTTCCTTCTTTTCTGAGTAAAAGAGGCAAAAATGTAATGTTTGAGCGTTTCAGACGATAAGAACCTGTTTTTGTCACTTTAACACAAGAATGTTTCTTTCTCAAGGAAGACTTTATGAACTGATAAGACTCGAAAAAAACAGTCATAAACCACTTATTTCTTACTTGTTTTTTTTTTAGCGTTTTTCTACTTTTCTGCGTAGAAGTGGAAAAAATGTCATTTTTGAGCATTTCAGACGATAAGAAGCTGTTTTTGTCACTTTGAGAACAGGATGTTTTTTCTCAAGCAGAACTTCATGAACTGATAAGACTTTGACAAAACAGCCATAAAACTGTTATTTCTGACTATTTTTAGTTTTTTCATGCTTTTCTGAGTAGAAGAGGCAGAAATGTCATTTTTGAGCGTTTCAAGCGATAAGAAGCTGTTTTGGTCACTTTGACACAAAGATGTATTTTTTTCAAGCAGAACTTCATGATTTGAGAAGACTTTTTCGAAACCGCCTTAAAACACTTATTTCTGACTTGTTTTTAGTGTTTTCATGCTTTTCTGAGTAGAAGAGGCAAAAATGTCATTTTTGAGCGTTTCAGACGAAAAGAAGCTGTTTTTGTCACGTTGAGACAAGGATGTTTTTATCTTAAGCAAAGCTTCATGAATAAGATGAAAGTCTTCATGATAAGACTTTGACCAAAAAGCCATAAAACACTTAGCTTCTTATCGTCTGAAAAGCTCAAAAATGACATTTTTGCCTCTTCTACTCAGAAAAGCATGAAAACACTAAAAACAAGTCAGAAATAAGTGTTTTATGGCTGTTTCTTTAAAGTCTTCTCAAATCATGAAGTTCTGCTTGAAAAAAAACATCTTTGTGTCAAAGTGACCAAAACAGCTTCTTATCGCGTGAAACGCTAAAAAAAAGAAATTTTAGCCTCTTCTACTCAGAAAAGCATGAAAACACTAAAAACAAGTCAGAAATCTTTTTGTCACTTTGAGACAAGGATGCTTTTTTCTCAAGCAGAACATCAGGACCTTATAAGACTTTTACAAAACAACCATAAACCACACATTTCTTACTTGTTTTTTTGCGTTTTTCTACTTTTCTGAGTAGAAGAGGCAAAAATGTCATTTTTGAGCGTTTCACGCGATAATGAGCTTTATTTGTCACTTTGAGACAAGGATGTTTTTTCAAGACCTGAGAAGACTTGGACAAAATAGCCATAAAACCCTTATTTTTGACTCATTTTTAAGTGTTCTCATGCTTTTCTGACTATATTGGTAAAAATGTCATTTTTGAGCGTTTCACGTAAGCAGAAGCTGATTTGGTCACTTTTGAGACAAGGATGTTTTGTCTCAAGCAGAACATAAAGCTTCACACTTAGTTCTTGCATTTCTCAAACCGCCCCGTGGAGAAGGAGTACTTCCTCACATTGCAGCCACACTCTAGTGGAAGAACTCTGTCCATGGTCCTGATTCTTTGTCTTTCTTGCTCTCTCTCTCCCTCTTTCCTCCAACCCCCTTAAAGCTGCACACTGGCGTGCATGGACGAGGAGAGCACTGGGAAATGTCGCACTGGCCCTTGTCAGGGTTAGACCGGGACGGCTGGTGGACGGTGTGGACTCTGTCTTTTTTCCAGCCCGTGTGGGACATTGTTATTTTTCCAGAGACAGAACACCGGTTAGCCTATCCCCTTTTTAAAGCTCCGGTTCTTTTTTCATCTGGAGCTGGATACCGATAAAACATGAACCGTTTTTTGAACTTTGTTATTTTTTTTCCAGAGACAACCCCTGTAAGCCTAACACCTTTTTTTTTTTTTAACCTCCGGGGCTTCTCCTCAACTTTAGCCGGAAACCTAACCTTGTTCCAGGTCTGAATCTTTTCCCCTCTCTCCCCCTCTCGTCTCTCCAGCCCCCTTAAAGCTGCTCACTTTGTTGTGGAACTTTTTCAAACCCCCCCCCAGTGGGGACGGAATGCTGCCCCACATCAGATCCTTACACTCGGGGAAGAACTCTTGCCCTGGCTCTTCTTTTCCCCTTCCCTCCCCCTTTTTCTTCCAGCCACCTTGAAGCTGCACATTGGCATGCGCTGACCCGGGTCAGGATTAGTCCGGGACAGCCGGCGGACCGTGTGGACTCTGTCTTTTTTTCCAGGCCTGTGTGGGACTATGCTATTTTTCCAGGTCTTGTGTGGGAATCTTTTATGTTTTTTCAAATACAGAACGCCGGTTGGCTGATCCCCTTTTTAACCTCTGGTGCTTTTCTCATCTTGGAGCTGGATAACGGTAAAACCCAAACCGTCTGTGGCCATTTTTCAGAACTCTGCTCCTCCATGCCCTGGTCTGACTCTTTTTTTCTGTCTCTCTCCCACTCTTTCCTCCAGCCACCTTAAAGCTGCGCACTGAGTTCTGGTATTTTTCAAACCGTCCTGTGGAGACAGAATGCTGCCCCACATTGCAGCCACACAGTGGGGGCTGAACTCGTGCCCTCCTTGCCTGTCTTCGGTGTGACTCGGGCTTCTACAAACTGATTGCACTTGCTGTTTTTATCGTATTTTAAATGTATTGTAATTGTATTTTGTTGTGTTTTAATGGTATTTGAATTGTATTTTATTTGTACTGTTTATTTATGCTTTGCACTGTAAAGAACTTTTTGACTGTGTCTGTGAAAAGTGCCCTATCAATAAAATTTATTGACTATTTCGCCTACTTACTGTCTTACTCTTTTTTTTCCCCCCTCTCTCCCCCTTTCTTCATCAGCCACCTTAAAGCTTCACACTGGGACTGAAAATCACGTCCTCTGGCCCGGTTAGGGTTAGGGCTGAGGCCAGGGCCGGGGTTTGGGCTCTTTGCTCGGGCTCAGTTCCAGGGTTCAGGTTAGGGCTGAGGCCAGGGTCAGGGTTATTGCTCCGAGCGGTCTCGGTCTCGAGATTTTCAGCCCCAGTGTGAAGCTTTAAGGTGGCTGATGAAGAAAGGGGGGAAAACAAAGAGTCAGGCAAAATAGTAAATACATTTTATTGATAGGGCACTTTTCACAGACACAGTCAAAAAGTTCTTTACAGTGCAAAGCATAAATAAATAGTACAAATAAAATACAATTCAAATACCATTAAAACACAACAAAATACAATTACAATACATTTAAAATACGATAAATACAGCAAGTGCAATCAGTTTGAAGAAGCCCGAGTCACACCGAAGACAGGCAAGGAGGGCACGAGTTCAGCCCCCACTGTGTGGCTGCAATGTGGGGCAGCATTCTGTCTCCATGGGACGGTTTGAAAATGCTAGAAGTCAGTGCGCAGCTTTAAGGTGGCTGGAGGAAAGAGTGGGAGAGAGACAGAAAAAAAGAGTCAGACCAGGGCATGGAGGAGCAGAGTTCTGAAAAATGACCACAGATGGTTTGAGTTTTACCGTTATCAAGCTCCACGTGAGAAAAGCACCAGAGGTCAAAAAGGGGTTAGGCTTACAGGGGTTCTGTCTGGAAAAAAATAACAAAGTCCCACATACAGTTCGAGCTTTACCGTTATCCAGCTCCAGATGAGAAAAGCACTGGAGGTTAAAAAGGGGGTCAGCTAACCGGCATTCTGTCTTTGAAAAAAATAACAGAGTCCCTCACAGGCCTGGAAAAATAGCAGGATTAGACCGTCCTGGCCTAATCCTGACCCGGGTCAGCGTGACATTTCCCAGTTTTCCTCCTCCTCAGCGCATGCCAATGTGCAGCTTCAAGGTGGCTGGAAGAAAGAGGAAGAGAGAGAGAGAGAGAAAAAGAATCAGGACCAGGGAAAAAGTTTTGCCCCCAGTGCGTGGCTGTAGTGCAGAGCAGCATTCCATCTCCACGGGGCGGTTTGAAAAAGGTCCAGACCCAGTGTGAAGCTTTAAGGATGCTGGAGAGAAGAGAGGGGGAGATAAACAGAAAAAAAAGAGTCAGACCAGCGCCAGGATGATCAAAATTCTGCCCCCAGTGTGTGGCTCTGGTGTGGGACAGCATTCCGTCTCCACTGGGTGGTTTGAAAAAGGCCTAGAGCCAGCGTGCAGCTTTAAGGTGGCTGGAAGGAAAAAGGGGAGGGACGGGGAAAAAACGAACCAGGGCCAGGGTGAGAGTTCTTCCATGAGTGTGAGGCTCTGATGTGGGGCAGCATTGCGTCTCCACTGGGGGGGTTTGAAAAAGTTCCACAACTCAGTGAGCAGCTTTAAGGGGGCTGGAGAGAAGAGAGGGGGAGAGAGGGGAAAAGAGTCAGACCTGGAAGGAGGTTAGGTTTCTAAAGTTGAGCAGAAGCTCTGGAGGTTAAAAAAAAAAGTGTTTGGATTACAGGGGTTGTCTCTGGAAAAAAATAACAAAGTTCAACATACGGTTAAAGTTTTACCGTTATCCAGCTCCAGATGAGAAAAGAACTGGAGGTTAAAAAGGGGGTTAGGCTAACCGGTGTTCTGTCTTTGAAAAAATAACAATGTCCCACACAGGCTGGAAAAAAGACAGGGTCCACACCCTCCGCTGGACGTCCCGGTCCAACCCTGACAAGGGTCAGTGCGACATTTCCCAGTGTTCTTCCTCGTCCGTGCATGCCAATCTGCAGCTTTAAGGGGGTTGGAGGAAAGAGAGAGAGCGAGAGAGAGAGAGAGAGAGAGAAAGAAAGACAAAGAATCAGGACCATGGACAGAGTTCTTCCACTAGTGTGTGGCTGCAATGTGAGGCAGCATTCCATTTCTACGGGGTGGTTTCAAAAAATGCCAGAACTCAGTGTGTAGCTTTAAGGATGCTGGAGAGAAAAGAGGGGTAGAGAGACAGAAAAAAAAGTCAGACCAGGCCAGGAGGAGCAGAGTTCTACCCACTGAGTTTTGTTCGATGTGGGGAAGCATTCCGTCTCCACTGGGGTAGTTTGAAAAACGCCAGGACTCAGTGTGCAGCTTTAAGGATGCTGGAGGGAAGAGAGGGGGCGCGAGACAGAAAAAAAAAAAGTCAGACTAGGCCAGGAGATTAGGTTTCCAGCTCCAGATAAGGAAATGCACCGGAGGTTTAAAAAAAAAAAAAAAAAAAAAGGGGTTAGGCCAACCGGGGTTCTGTCTTTGAAAAAAATAACAAAGTAACACACAATCTGGAAAAATTGAAAAGTCCTACAGCTTCTCTTGAAGTGAAATGCTCAGAATGACATTTTTACTGGCTCTACTCAGAAAAGCAGAAAGATATTAAAAACAAGTCAGGAATAAGTGGCTGTTTTGTCAAAGTCGTATTATGAAGTTCTGCTTGAGAAAAAACATCCGTGTCTCAAAGCATTTATTTTCGTGTGAAATGCTCAAAAAGGACATTTTTTTCTTGTCTACTTAGAAATGCAAGAAAACACTAAAAACTCGTCAGAAATAAGTGGTTTATGGCTGTTTGTCAACGTCTTAGCAGGTGATGAAGTTCTGCTTGAGAAAAAACATGCTATTCTCAAAAGTGACCAAAACAGCTTCTGCTTGCGTGAAACTCTGAAAAATGACATTTTTACCAGTCTAGTCAGAAAATTAAGAAAACACTAAAACCAAGTCAGAAATAAGTGGTTTATGGCTGTTTTGTCAATGTGCTAAGGCATGTCATCAAGTTCTGCTTGAGAAAAAAAACATCCTTGTCTCAAAGTGACAAAAACAGATTCTTATCATGTGAAACACTCAAAAATGACATTGTTGCCTCTTCTACTCAGAAAAGAAGGAAAGCAGTAAAAACAAGTCAGAAATAAGTGTTTCATAGCTGTTTTGTCAAAGTCTTATCAGGTCATGAAGTTCTGCTTGAGAAAAAACATCCTTGTCTCAAAGTGACCAACACAGCTTCTTTTTGTGTGAAACGTTCAAAAAAGACATTTTTTCCTGCTCTGCTCAGAAAAACAGGAAAACACTAAAAACAAGTCCGAAATAAGTGTTTTATGGCTGTTTTTTCAAATTCTTATCAGGTCATGAAGTTCTGCTTGAGAAAAAAATATCCTTGTCTCAAAGAGACAAAACAGCTTCTTATTATGTAAAACGCTCAAAAATGACATTTTTACCTGTATAGTCAGAAAAGTAAGAAAACACAAAAAACACGTAAGAAATAAGTGTTTTTTGGCTGTTTTGTCCAAGTCTTATAAGATCATGAAGTTCTGCTTGAGAAAAAAACATCCTTGTCTCAAAGTGACAAAAACAGCTTCTTATCATGTGAAACCCTAAAAAAATGACATTTTTGCCTCTTTTACTCAGAAAAGCAGGAAAACACAAAAAACAAGTCAGAAACAAGTTTTTTTTTATGACTGTTTTGTTAAAGTCTTATCAGGTCATAAAGTTCTACTTGAGAAAAAAAACACATCCTTGTCTCAAAATGACCAGAACAGCTTCTTTTCATGTGAAACACTAAAAAATTGAAATCCAAGTCAATTTTTTCTTAGTCTTCTTTCAATTTTTAAAAAATTTTTCCACATGGTTTAACGAAGGGCGCAGTTCATTCGGCGCCGGGGGTTTCACCGTTCTCGGTTCAACCGCAAGCAGTGCTTATATGTGTGGTACATGGGTTCACTGAGAGGTAATGTATATGGAGGCCTGGAGAGTGGAGTCTGGAGCCCGACGTCTGAAGCCTGGAGCCTGTAGCCTGTAGCCCGTAGCCCAGCCTGGAGCCTGGAGCCTGGAGCCTGGAGCGCGGAGTCTAGAGCCCCTTTTTCTCCAATTAAATTTAAATTAAGTAAAAGTAAGTAAAATTATGTAAAATTTTGGTGGGGTGCAGTTTAAAAAATTTTAGAGGTTTGGAATTATTTTTCCCCTCTTGATTTAAATATTATTGTTCACTTGGCAAACTTTAATGGTGTTTTGTCCCCCGTACTGTGGTTATTAGTTTGATACCTATGTTTGCATTACTGCACACCCCTTTGTACTTTATTCAGTGCTGTGTTGGAGGTAGTCTTGGGTCTCATCTTGTGTGGCTATTTTTCCTTGTTTTTCTCTTACATTTTCAGGCAATTGCTTGGCTTTTTTGCTTCTGCTTTTGCAGAATTTTGATGTGCTTGTTTTGATTTTTCATTTAGCGACATTGTTTCAATTTAATTAGGTAAATAGTCATTGTTGAAATGGAATTTGATTTAGAGGATTTTGTTTATCAGCCTTCCACTGATATTTTTCATAAGTGTACAAAAAATAATTTGCTTTGAGTTAGTGGTTCACATAAAGCAGATTGAGTTGGAAGAATAGAATTTGCTAGCCATTATGGTATTCAGGTCTCAAAGACTCAAACAAAGAAAGCTGTGAAAAATGAGTTATGGTCTGCTTTGTCTGATAAAGGCTTGTTGCCTCAACCTGACCCTGTTACAGCCGTCTCGTCGGCTGAACAGGCTGCACCTGGTGAATATCTTAGGAGGTTGGAGCTTTAGTTGGAGCTGCGCCGTATAGAGTTGCAGGACAGGGAAAGTGAGAGGGCAGCTAAACTTAAAGAGCAGGAGTTAGTGGTTCACATAAAGCAGATTGAGTTGGAAGAATAGACTAAAAGGGAGATACGTATTAAAGAGCTGGAGTTGACCCATTCCTCCCATATACGACATTCAAGTGATGCATGTGCTGGATTTGATGTTATTAAATGTAGCCGTATGGTCCCTCCATTTAATGATAAGAATGTGGATAGTTACTTTACCCTGTTTGAGAGTGCGGTAAAAACTTTAGAATGGCCTAAGAAAGTTTGGCCATTAATGTTGCAATATGTGCTAACTGTGAAAGCCCAGAAGGCATATTTTTACAAAATAGGAAGGAACACTCAGTTTTAGTATTTTCATTCTTTTCTGAGTACAGCAGGTGAAAATGAACGTTTCGCGCGAAGAAAAGCTGTTTTGATCACTTTGAGACAAGGATGTGTTTTTCTCCCGCAGAACTTCATTAACTGATAAGAGCTTTACAAAATAGAAAAAAAAACTTGTTTCTGACTCATTTTTAATGTTTTCTTTCCTTTCTGAGTACAGCAGGTGAAAATGTCATTTTTGAGCGTTTCACGCGAAGAAAAGCTGTTTTGTTCACTTTGAGACAAGGTTGTGTTTTTCCCATGCAAGAACATCATGTTCGCGTGTTTTGGACACTCGGGTGAAGAGAGGGGCAGAGCTGTCAACCGATCACCACCTGGTGGTGAGTTGGATCCGCTGGCGAAGGAGGAAACCGGACCGACTTGGCAGGCCCAAACGTGTTGTGAGGGTCTGTTGGGAACGTCTGGCGGAACCCGATGTCAGTGTGGTTTTCAACTCCCACCTCCGGGAGAGCTTCTCCCAGATCCCGGGGGAGGCTGGGGACATTGAGTCCGAGTGGACCATGTTCTCCACCTCCATTGTCGAAGCGGCTGCTCGGAGCTGTGGTCGCAAGGTCTCCGGTGCCTGTCGTGGCGGCAATCCCCGAACCCGGTGGTGGACCCCGGAAGTAAGGGATGCCGTCAAGCTGAAGAAGGAGTCTTATTGGGCCTTGTTGGCCCGTGGGACTCCCGAGGCAGCTGATGGGTACCGGAAGGCCAAGCGTGCTGCAGCCCAGGCGGTTGTGGAGGCAAAAACTCGGGTCTGGGTGGAGTTTGGGGAGGCCATGGAGGAGGACTATCGGTCGGCCTCGAGGAAATTCTGGCAAACCATCCGGCGCCTCAGGAGGGGAAAGCAGTGCGCCACCAACACTGTTTACAGTGGAAGTGGGGAGCTGCTGACCTTGACTGGGGATGTTGTCGGGCGGTGGAAGGAATACTTCGAGGATCTCCTCAATCCCACTGCCACGTCTTCCATAGAAGAAGCAGAGGCTGAGGTCTCAGAGGTGGACTCGTCCATCACCCAAGCTGAAGTCACCGAGGTGGTTGGCAAGCTCCTCGGTGGCAGGGCACCGGGGGTGGATGAGATTCGCCCTGAGTACCTTAAGTCTCTGGATGTGCAGGGACTGTCTTGGTTGACACGTCTCTGTAACATCGCGTGGCGGTCGGGGACAGTACCTCTGGATTGGCAGACCGGGGTGGTGGTTCCCCTTTTTAAAAAAGGGGACCGGAGGATGTGCTCCAACTATAGGGGGATCACACTCCTCAGCCTCCCGGGGAAAGTCTATTCCAGGGTACTGGAGAGGAGGATCTGACCGATAGTCGAACCTCGGATCCAGGAGGAACAATGCGGTTTTCGTCCTGGTCGTGGAACGCTGGACCAGCTCTATACTCTCCATCGGGTGCTCGAGGGTTCATGGGAGTTCGCCCAACCAGTCCACATGTGTTTTGTGGATCTGGAGAAGGCGTTCGACCGTGTCCCTCGTGGTATCTTGTGGGGGGTGCTTCGGGAGTATGGGGTCCGGGGCCCTTTGCTAAGGGCAGTCCGGTCCTTGTATGACCGAAGCAGGAGCCTGGTTCGCATTGCCGGCAGTAAGTCAGACCTGTTCCAGGTGCATGTTGGACTCCGGCAGGGCTGCCCTTTGTCACCGGTTCTGTTCATAATTTTTATGGACAGAATTTCTAGGCGCAGCCAAGGGCCGGAGGGGGTCCGGTTTGGGGACCACAGGATTTCATCTCTGCTTTTTGCAGATGATGTTGTCCTGTTGGCCTCATCGAACCTGGACCTTCAGCGTGCACTGGGGCGGTTTGCAGCCGAGTGTGAAGCGAGCGGGATGAGGATCAGCACCTCCAAATCCGAGGCCATGGTTCTCGACCGGAAAAAGGTGGTTTGCCCTCTCCGGGTCGGTGGGGAGTCTTTGCCCCAAGTGGAGGAGTTTAAGTATCTCGGGGTCTTGTTCACGAGTGAGGGAAGGATGGAGCGTGAGATTGACAGACGGATTGGTGCAGCGTCTGCAGTGATGCAGTCGCTGTACCGGTCGGTTGTGGTAAAGAAGGAGCTGAGCCGAGAGGCGAAGCTCTCGATTTACCGGTCAATCTACGTTCCTACCCTCACCTATGGTCATGAGCTTTGGGTCATGACCGAAAGGACAAGATCCCGGATACAAGCGGTCGAAATGAGTTTCCTCCGTCGGGTGGCTGGGCGCACCCTTAGGGATAGGGTGAGGAGCTCAGTCACCAGGGAGGAGCTCGGAGTAGAGCCGCTGCTCCTCCGCGTCGAGAGGGGCCAGCTGAGGTGGCTCGGGCATCTGTTTCGGATGCCTCCTGGACGCCTCCCTGGGGAGGTGTTCCGGGCATGTCCCACCGGGAGGAGACCTCGGGGAAGACCCAGGACACGTTGGAGAGACTATGTCTCTCGGCTGGCCTGGGAACGCCTCGGCTGTTACCCCCGCGACCCGGCCCCGGATAAGCGGAAGAGAATGGATGGATGGATGGAGAACATCATGAACTCATCAGAGTTTTACACAATAGGAAAAAAAAAACACTTGTTTTTAATATTTTCATTCTTTTCTGAGTACAACAGATGAAAATGTCGTTTCTGAGCGTTTAGCGAGAAGGAAAACTGTTTTGGTCACTTTGAGACAAGCATGTGTTTTTCTCATGCACGAACTTCATTAGCTGATAAGAGCTTGACAAAATAGGAAAAAAACCCTCTTGTTCCTGACTCACTTTTAAAAAATATTTTCTTTCCTTTCTGAGTACAGCAGGTGTGAAAATGTCGTTTCTGAGCGTTTCACGCGAAGAAAAGCTGTTTTGTTCACTTTGAGGCAAGGATGTGTTTTTCTCGTGTTTTTCTTCGTTAATGATAAGAGTTTGATGTAATAATAATAAAAATAATAAAAATAATAATAATAATAATAATAATAATAAAACTTGTTTTTGACTCTTTTTGTTATTAGGCCCGAGCCGAGTAAAGCCGGCGCAGGGCCTATTGAGTCTGCAGTGGGCGCATGGGGACAAAATTGCCAGTGACGCAGTCGCCTTTTGCCACTGTTGCCACTCTCACACATATTCACATTCACGGCACTGAGACCTTTCCGAAGATGTACATGACGTGCACAAATCGCATATTTACATCTGCTCTGAATGAATGGGAGTCAATGGGACACGCCCACTCGGGGTCAGTCACGTGGGTGTAAGTGCATGACACGTGACATCTGATCCCACAGACATGTGGGGGAGCTCAAGAGCTTTCAAATAAGGCCAAATATGTGGTTGCCATAGAAACGGCTATATTGTTCTTGCTCAGATTATTATTATTTTTATTTATTTAATTTTTTTTTTTTTTTTTGTGTTATTTTTCTTTCTCCTGCGCTCTGAGCTCAATTTTGACCCCCTGAACATTTACGAAAACTCACCAAATTTTGCCCAAAATTCAGAATGTGCAAAATTGAATTTACATATACGTTTCATAGATGTCAGGAAAGAAATGCTGCGACAGCGCCCCCTTGAAAAGTGGAAATACATTACGTAAATGGGAGCACGTCCATTGTAAAGTTTGTCGTAGAGCCATGAAAATTGGTACACAGATTCATCATGAGGAGAGAAACAAAAAATATTATTATGGCCATGCCCCAAAACCAACCCTTAGTCGGCCATATTGGATTGAATTTTCCAAAATGCTTAGTCAGCGTTTTCGCTGACGTCGTATTTTAACTATCTCCTCCTTGGCTGTTTGGCCGAATGAGCTCAAAATCGGTGTACAGTATCTAGAGAAGTGGGGCATCAAAAGTTAGCCGAATTTTTTGGATTGGTGCCACCGTTTTTGTGTGACAATGTCGCAAACTTTGCAAAGTTTCTTCGGGAATTTACAATTACAAAAATTGCTTCAGCTCAGACATACGAACACCGATTTGGCTCAAATTTGACTCAGACGTCTATATCCCAGGCCTACACCTATTTATTGAAAGAATTTGAAATTTCTCATTATAGCGTCCCCTACAAATGTACAATTACAAAAATGACATCAGTTCGGAGATACGAACACCGATTTGGCTCAAATTTGACTCAGACATCTGTCTCCCAGGCCTACACCTATTTGTCAAAAGAAACTGAAATTTTGCGCTACAGCGCCCCCTACAATTTTTCCTTTACGAAAATTACTTTACTTCAGACATACGAACACCAATTTGGCTCAAATTTGAATCACTTGTCAATCTCCCAGGCCTACACCCATTCATCAAAAGAAGTTGCCATTTCGCTCAATAGCGCCCCCTACAAATTTGCCTTCATGAAAATTGCATCAGTTCGGACATACGAACACTGATTTGGCTCAAATTTTACTCAGTGGTACATCTCGCAGGCCTACACCCATTCAATGGAACAAATTGAATTTTGCCTCCATAGTGCCCCCTACAGATTTTTTTATACAAATATTTGTTCAGTTCGGACATACGAACACTGATTTGTCTCAAATTCCAGTCAATTGTCAATCTCCCAGGCCTACACCCATTCATCAGAAGACACAAAATTTGGTGCAAGAGCGCCACCTGCTGAACGATGAGCATACTTCTACTGGACGTGCCCGTGGTGAGGGCCTTTAGATGCCGCTTGCGGCTTTAATTTCAATTTTTTCCTGCTTTTCTGAGTACAGTCGATGAACAAGTCGTTTTTGAGAGTTTCACGCAAAGAGAAGCATTTTTGGTCACATTGAGACTAGGATATGTTTTTCTCAAGCAAAACTTCATTAACTGATGAGTTGAAATAAAATTAAAAAAAAAAAAATTGAAAAAAAAATTGAAAAAACACTTGTTTCTGACTTTATTTTCCCCCAATATTTTCCTTCTTTTCTGAGTAGAGCAGATGAAAATGCCATTTTTGAATGTTTCATGCCAAGAAAAGCTCTTTTGGTCACTTTGAGACTAGTATATGTTTTTCTCACGCAGAACTTCATTAAATGATCAGAGCTTTAAAAAAATAGAAAAAACCCATTGGTTTCTGACTCGTTTTAAATATTTTCCTTCTTTTCTGAGTACAGCAGGTGAAAATGTCATTTTTGAGCATTTCACGTGAAGAAAAGCTTTTTTGTTCACTTTGAGACAAGGATGTGTTTTTCTTCACGCAAAACTTCATTAACTGATACGAGCTTTGCAAAATAGAAAAAAAAAAAACAAACAAAAAAAAACAAACACTTGTTTCTGACTCATTTTTAATGTTTTCTTTCCTTTCTGAGTACAGCAGGTGAAAATGAGCGTTTTACGGGAAGAAAAGCTCTTTTGATGACTTTGAGACTAGGATGTGTTTTTCTAACGCAGAACTTAATTAACTGATAAGAGCTTTACAAAATAGACAAAAAAGACAAAAAATACAAAACAAAACACTTCTTTATGACTCGTCTTTAACATTTTCCTTCTATTCTTAGGTGAAATGACATATTTGAGCGTTTGACATGAAGAAAAGCTGTTTTGGTCACTTTGAGACTAGAATGTGTTTTTCTCACGCAGAACTTCATTAACTGATAAAGCACTTTACAAAAAAACAAAACAAAGCACTGGTTTCTGACTCGTTTTTAATATTTTCCTTCTTTTCTGAGTACAAGTGAAAATGAGCGTTTCACGTGAAGAAAAGCTCTTTTGATCAGTTTGAGACTAAGATGCGTTTTTCACAAGCAGAACTTCATTAATTGATAAGAGCTTTACAAAATAATAATAATAATTTAAAAAAAAACACTTGTTTCTGACTCGTTTTTAATATTTGCCTTCTTTTCTGAGTACAGTGGATAAAATGTCATTTTTGAGCGTTTCACGCAAAGAAAAACTATTTTGGTCAATTTGAGACTAGGATGTTTTTTTTTTCCTTATCATTAACTGATTATTAACTGACTGAAGAGTTTGGGGGAAAAAAATAGTAAAAACACTTGTTTCTGACTCTTTTTTCCATGTTTTCCCTCTTCTCTAAGTACAGCAGATGAAAATGTCATTTTTGAGCGTTTCACGCGAAGGTCACTTTGAGACGAGGATGTTTTTTTGTTATTATTATTATAATAATTTGAGACTGATTTGGAGTCTCTGGGTCACATGACTAAGAAGCTATTGAAGAAAAAGAGACATTTTTATTAAAAAATATGAATAATATTCATAAAAAATATTAATATAGACTGGAGAGAAATATTAAGTGGTGTTTCCTAAAGGTCCTCTTTATTCTAATAATTTGAGACTGATTTGGAGTCTCTGGGTCACATGACTGAGAAGCTATTGAAGAAAAAGAGACATTTTTATTAAAAAATATGAATAATATTCATAAAAAATATTAATATAGACTGGAGAGAAATATTAAGTGGTGTTTCCTAAAGGTCCTCTTTATTCTAATAATTTGAGACTGATTTGGAGTCTCTGGGTCACATGACTAAGAAGGTATTGAAGAAAAACATTTAGAGCAGTAATTTATTGATAGTCCCTAAGGCGACGGGTTTTGAATGTCCGTCGAATATCCAACCCGCTGCTAACTTCATCTCAGTTCAGTATTGTCATTACTAGCCCTGTATTTACGTGGTATAGGATCAATACGAAAGGGTATTACCCACCCCTACCAAAGCGTTTGTCTCAAAACAAAAGCCTCAGTGTCCCGTCAGCCCGAAAGAGAGAAACGAAAGCGACCACCAGAACAGCTGAGAAGTTTCGACTTTAATACAAAGTACAAACAGAAGGTTTCGTTTTGATTGAGTTTCTTTTTCAGGAAAATGAAAGTAAAGACCTCAGTTTTTCTCTAAATGAGCGCGATGAGATTCACACCTGAAGAGAGGGATAAACAGATCAGCCGAGACCCTCTGTTGTCCGACAGACCTGGTCCATGGTGAGTTCAACCGGGTTTTCACTTTATGGACGACTGTGTAATGAGAATTAACATGGGGTGGAATAACATGGGGGTCAGCTGAAAGAAAAGATGATAGATAGATAGATAGATAGATAGATAGATAGATAGATAGATAGATAGATAGATAGATAGATAGATAGATAGATAGATAGATAGATAGATAGATAGATAGATAGATAGATAGATAGATAGATAGATAGATAGATAGATAGATAGAGTGTTTTTGACCAGTTTTTTTTTTTTTTTTTTTTTTTTTTTTTTTTTGACAGATCGGTCCCAAATTACATCCATTTGGACACGTTAAAGTCAAAAAACAGTTGCGAATGGACTACTTGTATTTATTTCAACTCTGTTCTTGGCAAAGTGGCTATTATTATTATTATTATTATTATTATTATTATTATTATTATGTCTATTATGTCTATTATGTCTATTATTGCTGTTGTTGATATTATTACATCTTTTTTCCAGTACATTCCACGCTATGATGACTGAGAACTAGGCTGGACTCTTCCAAGTTTTGACATATTATAATTAGTTGTTCTTCTTGTCTTTAGAGTCTTCAGATTGAAGATGTCTGCCAATACCATCGTTTTCTTTGACCTGGAAACCACTGAATTAGGTAACATTGACATCTGGTCCTTCTGGTCAATTACTTCATTAATGATTGATGAATTTAGATTTTTTTTAAAAATTTTAATAACTTCAGGTGTTATTTGTCATTTTGATGAGTCATACTCAATACTTCAGGCTTGTGTATGTCCTCAAACCATTGAAAACACTGATAAAACTGAAAACAGTGATCAGTAAATGTTCTTTGACTTGTTTTACAGTGTACGTGATCCAACATATCATTATTTGATGTTTCACCATATGAAATGTATAGCTTTGCGGAATAAACATTTGTTTTAAGGTTCATTCTTGTGATAGATTCCATAAATGGTGATTGACACTAAATGTTTTATTAGTTTGCAATGTTTCCATTTCTTTATTTCAACATCTAAAAGTTGTTTAAGAGATATATCGCTTAGTGTCTTTGACACTGGTTCTGATCAGTACGCAGGCAGCAGCATTCTGGATTAGTTGAAGGGTCTTGACTTTCCTCAGGTGTCCAAACTTCCTTTTTTTCCTTTCTAGCACACATGTTGTGTAAAGGTAATCAGTGATCAATTTTCTTTGTTGAACAGTTCATTTTGTTGAAATTCTTGCATATACCACGTACAATCTTATATATTTAGCGCAAGAGCGCATTATTAGAATTTATTCAAAGTTAACTGACTATACCTAGGTAACTGTTGGCTAGTTATTAGCATTATTAACTTTTACAGTTTGATAATATCAGGGGGTATAAACACTTTTAAGGGTTTGTCCCATATTTGATCTATTCAATTTATCCTTTCCATTTGACAAAATTTACCAGAAGTCGTCAGCTAAAACACACACACAGATACAGATGGGGGCGCACATGCACACACGCATTTTTCTTTAAAAAAGTTTATATCCCCTGATATTATCAAACTGTAATCATAAACAGTGCTAATAACAAGCCAACAGTTAGCTAGGCATAGTCAGTTAACTTTGAATACACTGTCAATAATGTTAAATCCTCTTGCACTAAATATATAAGATTAAAAAATTTTAAAAATTTAAAAAGAAAAAAGAATCACTGGTTACCTTTCAACATGTGTGCTAGAAAGGAAGCAGTTTGTACAACTGAAGAAAGTCAATGTCACACCACTGCTCTCTAGTGGTCAATTTTGGGAAATCAAAAAATCCTTAATAGTGAAAAATAAATTACTTTCACGTCATACATGTCATACATATTTCATATCATACCATTGTCTATGTTTGCAAACATGTGCTTCCACTTCGTTTGGAGATAGTTTGAAAGGCCAAGGAGTAGCACACAAGACTAGAGATTATTTTAACCATCAAGTTAAATAGACAAATACATGGAGAGAGCGAGAGAGAGAAAGAGAGAGAGAGAAATTTTATCACAGTTATATCTAATAAATGAAATTTTAATACAGTGGTATTAATATATGAAATATATTTGCAACAATTTTTTTTTTTACTAGGCCAATAATAACCCACCAATAACATAACAAGTTATTATGTTATTGGCCAAAAGTTATTACGTTACTGACCTATTACATTTTAAAAATGGCAAATTTATTACGCTATTGGGTCATTATTACATTATGGGTCGTTATTACGTTATTGGCTTCTACATACCCTTTACAAAAACACCTCTCAAGGAAATATGTTATTTCCATATCAGATGACTTGCTCCACATGATGTCAGTTCCTCCTGTAGAAAAGACTGGCAAGACTCCAAGATATGTTCTTTCTCCTCTTTCTTGGTTATTTAATATAAAGTAGTGTGTGAGTCAACTATGTATTTATCGCACTCTTATGTCAACAGTGTTACTATAATATCTTCATAAATAACTTTCAATTTAAATTTTACTCAATAATAAATAAATATGTGATATTTAGATGAATTTCTCTGTAAAAATGGTGTTATAGTTAAGTTGATTTTAGGCCTGAAAACAGCAAAAAAGGTCAACTATACCTGTCAACTGTGATAACAGGTAATTCAAAAAGTCCCTCAATTGTATATTGACCCAACTGATTGTTCCAGTCGTTGCAGGATGTGATGGTCGACAGTATTGGATACAACACTAAGATGTAATAAGACAAGTATAAACAAGTCCCTTGTCTGAAACAATTATAAGGTCATTGGTAACTTTGACCGAGGCTTTTTCTGGGCCAAGATGTTCCCTAAAACCTGACTGGAAACTCTCAAATTAAACTGTTGGTTTGAAGGAAGTCACATAACTGATTGGCTAAAATTTTTTCCAGAATCTTAGATATAAATGGAAGATTTGATATAGGTAAGATGAATAGATGAATCACGGTTCTGGAATCAGCGTGATGTGAGGGGTATGCACAGTAATCTTGACCCATGTGGTTCTATCAGGTCTAGATGTTGGCTCCAGATGCAGTAGGGTTCTCCACCACAGAGGCTCAAGTATCCAAATCCCTTCAGATCTGATGAACATTGTTTTAAACATTCCAGTCATTTTTTCACACATTTGTATCCAACTGGTTGTCCTGGACCTATCTTTGCTCCTAAAGGACTAGACCTTTCCTGATGCTGCTTTTGGTCCAAATCTTGATTCCAGTCCTTTGTTCATATCATCTGGTTCAGACCACAGTGTTATTTTGTTATTTTAACTTATTATTCATCTTAAATTAACCTTTTTTTCAATTTGAGGAATGTCTGTATATTTATAAATAAAGTAAAGTGAGGGACATGTTCATGTGTCAACAATGAAGAGCACAGTTTAATGTCACTATTTCCTGTTTTAATGTTTATTTTGCAGCGAGTTACATTCACTTAATCACTATTACTTAAATGTATAGATTCACAGGTAAATTGTCAGTTGAAAATTATTTGTTCAAAACTCAGTTTGTATTTTGGTTGTAAATGACTTCAAAGGTCTTTTAAAACCTTAATATTTCATCATCATCATTTCAATCATCCTGTCTAATGTTCCCATCATGTTTTACTGATTATTTTGTTAATATTGCGTTTGTTCATTTTGATTTCGTGTGACTATTTTTTGTTTCTCGTCTGTTTACAGACACATCAGTTTGTGATCTGGTCCAGATTTCAGCGGTCTGTGGCGACCAGTTCTTTAATATGTACACTGTTCCCTGTCGGCCCCTGTCGGATGGTGCCTCCCAGGTGACAGGATTCTCAGTGCAGGATGGCCGTCTGTTCCTGCATGGGGTTATGATGTCCACTGTCCCACTGCGGGATGCCTTGTCCTACTTCCTGTCTTACCTCCAGTCTTTCCGGTGCCCCATCCTTCTGGCAGCTCACAATGCCCATCGGTTTGACGCTCTAGTGATCAGAAGAGTGCTGCAGCACTGCGGCTTGTGGATGGACTTCCAGAGGCTTGTGTCAGGTTTTGTCGACACCTTTCTACTCAGCAGACGGCTTTATCCATGTCTGGAAGGATACTCACAGGAGTACCTGGTCCGAAACTTCCTAGGAAAGACTTACACCGCTCATAATGCCGCAGAGGACGCCAGGATGCTGCAGGAGCTGTATGAGCTCTGGAGTCCAAACAGAGAGGATGTGCACTACTGCACCTACAGGACATGAACAGCTGCTGGTACTGAAAGTACTCAGATCCAATTCAGGACAATTTAAGGTGAAGAGTGTAAGATTTATCCTGCAGCTTCAGGACAGTTTAACAAAACCATTAGCAAAGCAGCGATGAAAAAGTGTCTTTTGGTCAGTGTGGTGGTTTAGTAAGTACTGTAAATACAATAAATATGGTCTGGGACCTTCAGGTCTTGATTCAGGGCTTCAGATGCAGAACATTAGATGTCATTGCATTAAATAATGGGTAAATAATAAGATATGTTTATTTGTCCTTCACAGGAAAATTGTTTTCACATACCATACAGCCACAAGAATGCAGAACATCACTCACAATCATATGACATGCCACAAACCTCACAAAACAGCAATTTCACAACCTGCCACCACACACATATCCATCTAACACATTACAATCTTTTTAATGGTTTATTCAGTTCTGTTATTGCATCTGGAATGACATTTTTGCTGAATTTAAATTTTCTTCAGTTTAGTGACATGTAGCAGTGACCAGAAGGAAGGAGTATAAAATATGGATTAATTTTGTGGCTGTTCCAAATTAATTTTTCTCCAGATTTAACCTTTCTGATCATGTAGATGTTCAATAAAGCATCAGATTAAAGTTGAGGGTTATAATATCAGAAACAGAGAAAACTGACGAAAAAGTGACTTTTTCAGCAAAGATAGCAAAACAAGAGTCTCCATCCACTGTCACTGACCCAAGTCCATGGGTTAACTGGTGAATCAATGTTGTAGAAGATGACAGTGTTTCCAGATTCACTACACAGCCTCTGAATGTCCAAATGGGTCAGATCTGATGACCATGAAAAAATTACAAACTGGATTTTGTACCATTTTGCACCACCATCCACTTTTACCCCCAGATCACTAACTATAGGCTGGGCGTACTGTGTCAAGGAACCCAGATCAAGTGTGTGTGTGTGTGTGTGTGTGTGTGTGGGGGGGGGGGGGGGGGGGGGGGGGGGGGGGAACAGAAGTGCCCCCAAGTTAATCACTTCTGTCTTTTTATCATTAAAGTTTAAAAAGTTTAGAGCCATCCAGGCCTTGACCTCATCCAAGCAATTTAACAGTGGCTTACGGGAGAATGAATCAGCCTTTTTAACGGGGACATAGATCTGGCTGCCATCAGCATAACAATGGAATAAAATGTCACGTTTCCTGAGAATGGAACCAAGTGGAAGAGGATATTAAAAAAATTAAAGCCGCAAGCGGCATTGAAAGGCCCTTGTGGGAATTGAATGAGGTATAAGTTTTTTGTCAAAAGTCTGAAATGAATAAGCAGTAATTGCAGAAACGTAGAGTAACTTTCAAAGGCAGATTGCCAACTTCCTGTTGGAGTTAGCTCATGAGTGTCAGTGTATGATTTGTCGGCTCAATCAGACCAACATTTTGGCATTTGTTTCATGTTTCTGTGACATTCCTACTGGCCGCTAGGGCAGATTTTGTGTGTTTTTTAGTACATAGGTGGCGCTACAGAGTCCATTTTGGTACCCAAGGGGTTAATTTTGATATTGTATCAAAGTTTTCACCAGCCATGACATACATGGCAAATTTGGTGAGTTTTGGAGCATGTTAAGGGGGTCAAATGGCAGTCTGAAGAGGAAAAAGTATGAAAATAAACAAATTGTTATAAATCAATAACCGTACATCCTATCTAAAAATTTTTTGCATGTGAGCATTGTGGTGAGTCCTGTGAACGCGTAGATATGTCACATGTGGGGAAAAACTCCAAAGTGAAAAATTAGTTCCAAACATCGCAACTTTGCGGACTTGTAAAAAAGAAACTAAGACAGTTATAGAAAAGGTGTGAAATCGTTTGTTTGAGGAGGGTTCACTCTATCTTTTGGTTCTGTTTAGAAGTCAATACGACAAACGGTGTCATCGGAGTTAGTTTTAAAAATTATATTTTGAAAGGCATATTGCGAACTTCCTGTTGGAGATAGGTCATCAGTGTCAGTGGATGATTTGTAGAGCATTGTCCAACCAACATTTTGGCATTGGTTTCATTTCTCTATGACATTCCTACTGGCCACTAGGGCAGTTGCCGTTTTTTTCACATAGGTGGCGCTAGAGAGGCCATTTTGGCACCTATGGGGTTAATTTTTACATTTTATCAAATTTTTCGCCAGGCCTGACATGTGTGCCAAATTTGGTGAGTTTTCGAGCATGTTCAGGGGGTCAAAATCCAGGTCAAAGTGGTGTCTGAATAATAATAATAATATAAAACGAACGAATAACAATAGGGCCTTGCTTGCAGGCAAGGCCTCTCACTGTGTGAGAGGGCCTTACCTTTCGGCTCGGTCCCTAATTAAAGCCACAAGCGGCATCTAAAGGCCCTCGTCACGGGCACGTCCAGTAGAAGTATGTCCATCGTTCAGCAGGTGGCACTCTAGCACCAAATTTCAATGTCTTCTGATGAATGGGTGTAGGCCTGGGAGATCGACAACTGATTCAAATTTGAGGCAAATCTTTGTTTGTATGTCCGAACTAAAGAAAGTTTTGTATAAGTAAATCTGTAGGGGGCGCTATGCAGCTAAAAATAAATTTCTACCATTGAATGGGTGTAGGTTTGCGAGATGTACCACTGAGTCAAATTTGAGCTAAATCAGTGTTCGTATGTCCGAATTAATGCAATTTTTGTGAAGGTAAATTATTAGGGGGCGCTAATGAGTGAAGTGGCAATTTCTTTTGATAAATGGGTGTAGGCCTGGGAGACTGAACACTGATTCAAATTTGAGCCAAATTGGTATGCGTGTGTCTAACGTGAAGTAATTTTCGTAAAGGTAAAATTGTAGGGGGCGCTATGGCACCGAATTTCAAATATTTCTGATAAATGGGTGTAGGCCTGGGAGATAGACGTCTGAGTCAAATTTGAGCCAAATCGGTGTTCGTATGTCCGAACTGAAGAAATTTTAATAAAAAAATATTGAAAATTTTTGTAGGGGGCGCTGTAGTGCAAAATTTCAGTGTCTTTTGACAAATAGGTGTAGGCCGGGGAGACTGATGTCTGAGTCAAATTTGAGCCAAATTGGTGCTCGTATGTCCGAACTGATTTCATTTTTGTAAATGTATATTTGTAGGGGGCGCTATAGTGCGAAATTTCAATTTCTTTTAATAAATGGGTGTAGGCCTTGGAGATAGAAGTCTGAGTCAAATTTGAGCCAAATTGGTGTTCGTATGTCTGAGCTGAAGCAATTTTTGTAATGGTAAATTCACGAAGAAACTTTGCAAAGTTTGCGATGTTGTCACACAAAAACGGTGACACTTATCCAAAAAATTCAGCTAACTTTTGATGCCCCACTTCTCTAGATACTGTACACCGATTTTGAGCTCATTCGGCCCAACGGCCAAGGAGGAGATAGTTAAAATACGACGTCAGCGAAAACACTGACTCAGCATTTTGGAAATTTCAATCCAATATGGCTGACTAAGGGTTGGTTTTGGGGTGTGGCCATAATAATATTTTTTGTTTGTCTCCTCATGATGAATCTGTGTACCGATTTTCGTGGCTCTACGACAAACTTTATGTTGGACGTGCTCCCATTGGCGTAATGCATTTCCACTTTTCAAGGGGGCGCTGCTGCAACATTTCTTTACCGACATCTACGAAACCTATATGTAAATTCAATTTCTCGCACTTCTGAATTTTGTGCAAAATTTGGTGAGTTTTCGTAAATGTTCAGGGGGTCAAAATTGAGCTCAAAGCGCAGGAGAAAGAAAAATAAGACAAAATTAAAGCCGCAAGCAGCATCTAAAGGCCCTCGCCAAGGGCATGTCCAGTGGAAGTATGCTCATCGTTCAGCAGGTGGCGCTGTAGCCCCAAATTTTGTGTCTTCTAATGAATGGGTTTAGGCCTGGGACATTGACAATTGATTTGAGACAAATCAGTGTTCGTATGTCCGAACTGAACAAAATTTTGTATATATAAATCTGTAGGGGGAGCTATGAGCAAAAGTTCAATTTGTTCCATTGAATGGGTGTAGGCCTGTGAGATGTACCACTGAGTCAAATTTGAGCCAAATCGGTGTTCGTATGTCTGAACTGATGCAATTTTCATGAAGGTAAATTTGTAGGGGGCGCCACTGAGTGAAGTGGCAATTTCTTTTGATAAATGGGTGTAGGCCTGGGAGATTGACAACTGATTCAAATTTGAGCCAAATTGGTGTTCGCATGTCTAACGTGAAGTAATTTTCGTAAAGGTAACATTGTAGGGGGCGCTATGGCGCCGAATTTAAAATTTTTCTGATAAATGGGTGTAGGCCTGGGATATAGACGTCTGAGTCAAATTTGAGCCAAATTGGTGTTCGTATGTCCGAACCTGAAGCAATTTTAATAAAAAATATTAAAAAATTTTGTAGGGGGCGCTGTAGTGCAAAATTTCAGTTTCTTTTGATAAATAGGTGTAGGCCTTTGAGACAGATGTCTGAGTCAAATTTGAGCCAAATCGGTGTTAGTATGTCCGAACTGATGTCATTTTTGTAAATGTATATTTGTAGGGGGCGCTATAGTGTGAAATTTCAATTTCTTTTAATAAATGGGTGTAGGCCTGGGAGATGGACGTCTGAGTCAAATTTCAGCCAAATCGCTGTTCGTATGTCTGAGCTGAAGCAATTTTTATGATGGTAAATTTTCAAAAAAACTTCGCAAAGTTTGCAACCTTGTCACACAAAAATGGTGATGCCGATTCAAAAAATTTGGCTAACTTTTGATGCCCCACTTCTCTAGATACTGTACACCGATTTTGAGCTCATTCGGCCAAACGGCTTAGTAGGAGATAGTTAAAATACAACTTCAGCGAAAACGCTGACTCAGCATTTTGGAAATTTCAATCCAATATGGCCGACTAAGGGTTGGTTTAGGGGCGTGGCCATAATAATATTTTTTGTTTGTCTCCTCATGATGAATCTGTCTACCGATTTTCATGGCTCTACGACGAAATTTATGTTGGACGCGCTCCCATTGGCGCAATGCATTTCCACTTTTCAAGGGGGCGCTGCCGCATCATTTCTTTACCGACATCTACGAAACCTATATGTAAATTCAATTTCTCACACTTCTGAATTTTGGGCAAAATTTGGTGAGTTTTCGTAAATATTCAGGGGGTCAAATTTGAGCTCAAAGAGCAGGAGAAGAAAAATAAAGAAAAATAAAGAAAAATTAAAGCCGCAAACGGCATCTAAAGGCCCTCGCCAAGGGCACGTCCAGTGGAAGTATGCCCATCGTTCAGCAGGTGGCACTCTAGCACCAAATTTCAGTTTCTTCTGATGAATGGGTGTAGGCCTGGGAGATTGACAACTGATTCAAATTTGAGGGAAATCATTGCTTGTATGTCCGAAGTAAGGAAATTTTTGTATAAGTAAATCTGTAGGGGGTGCTATGCAGCTAACATTAAATTTCTTCAATTGAATGGGTGTAGGCCTGCACGATGTACCACTGAGTCAAATTTGAGCAAAATCTGTGGTTGTATGTCCGAAGTAATGCAATTTTCGTGAAGGTAAATTTGTAGGGGGCGCTAATGAGCGAAATGGAAATTTCTTTTGATAAATGGGTGTAGGCCTGGGAGATTAACAAATGATTCAAATTTGAGCCAAATTGGTGTTCGTATGTCTGAAGTGAAGTAATTTTCGTGAAGGTCAAATTGTAGGGGGCACTATAGCTCCAAATTTCAAATTTTTCTGACAAATTGGTTTAGGCCTGAGAGATAGACGTCTGAGTCAAATTTGAGCCAAAGTGGTGTTCCTATGTCCGAACTGAAGCTATTTTAATAAAAAAATTTTAAAAAAAACTTGAAGGGGGCGCTGTAGTGCAAAATTTCAGTTTCTTTTGACAAATAGGTGTAGGCCTGGGAGACAGATGTCTGAGTCAAATTTGAGCCAAATCGGTGTTTGTATGTCCGAACTGATGTAATTTTTGTAAATGTACATTTGTAGGGGGCGCTATAGTGCGAAATTTCAATTTCTTTTAGTAAATGGGTGTAGGCCAGGGAGATGGATGTCTGAGTCAAATTTCAGCCAAATCGCTGTTTGTATGTCTGAGCTGAAGCAATTTTTGTAATGGTAAATTCACGAAGAAACTTTGCAAAGTTTGCGATGTTGTCACACAAAAACGGTGACACCGATTCAAAAAATTCGGCTAACTTTTTATGTCCCACTTCTCTAGATACTGTACACTGATTTTGAGCTCATCCTGCCAAACGGCTTAGTAGGAGATAGTTAAAATACGACGTCAGCGAAAACGCTGACTCAGCATTTTTGAAATTTCAATCCAATATGGCCGACTAAGGGTTGGTTTTGGGGCATGGCCATAATAATATTTTTTGTTCGTCTCCTCATGATGAATCTGTGTACCGATTTTCGTGGCTCTACGACAAACTTTATGTTGGACGTGCTCCCATTGGCGTAATGCATTTCCACTTTTCAAGGGGGCGCTGCTGCAACATTTCTTTACCAACATCTATGAAACCTATACGTAAATTCAATTTCTCGCACTTCTGAATTTTGTGCAAAATTTGGTGAGTTTTCGTAAATGTTCAGGGGGTCAAAATTGAGCTCAAAACGCAGGAGAAAGAAAAATAAGACAAAAAATAAAAAATAAAAATAATTAAAGCCGCAAGCGGCATCTAAAGGCCCACGCCAAGGGCACGTCCAGTGGAAGTATGCTCATCGTTCAGCAGGTGGCGCTGTAGACCCAAATTTTGTGTCTTCTAATGAATGGGTTTAGGCCTGGGACATTGACAATTGATTTGAGACAAATCAGTGTTCGTATGTCCGAACTGAACAAAATTTTGTATATATAAATCTGTAGGGGGCGCTATGAGCAAAAATTCAATTTGGTCCATTGAATGGGTGTAGGCCTGTGAGATGTACCACTGAGTCAAATTTGAGCCAAATCGGTGTTCGTATGTCTGAACTGATGCAATTTTCGTGAAGGTAAATTTGTAGGGGGCGCTACTGAGCGAAGTGGCAATTTCTTTTGATAAATGGGTGTAGGCCTGGGAGATTGACAACTGATTCAAATTTGAGCCAAATTGGTGTTCGCGTGTCTAACGTGAAGTAATTTTCGTAAAGGTAACATTGTAGGGGGCGCTATGGCACCGAATTTAAAATTTTTCTGATAAATGGGTGTAGGCCTGGGATATAGACGTCTGAGTCAAATTTGAGCCAAATTGGTGTTCGTATGTCCGAACTGAAGCAATTTTAATAAAAAATATTTAAAAAATTTGTAGGGGGCGCTATAGTGCAAAATTTCAGTTTCTTTTGATAAATAGGTGTAGGCCTTTGAGACAGATGTCTGAGTCAAATTTGAGCCAAATCAGTGTTTGTATGTCCGAACTGATGTCATTTTTGTAAATGTACATTTGTAGGGGGCGCTATAGTGCGAAATTTCAATTTCTTTTAATAAATGGGTGTAGGCCTGGGAGATGGACGTCTGAGTCAAATTTCAGCCAAATCGCTGTTTGTATGTCTGAGCTGAAGCAATTTTTATGATGGTAAATTTTCAAAAAAACTTCGCAAAGTTTGCAACCTTGTCACACAAAAACGGTGATGCCGATTCAAAAAATTTGGCTAACTTTTGATGCCCCACTTCTCTCGATACTGTACACCGATTTTGAGCTCATTCGGCCAAACGGCTTAGTAGGAGATAGTTAAAATACAACTTCAATGAAAAAGCTGACTCAGCATTTTGGAAATTTCAATCCAATATGGCCGACTAAGGGTTGGTTTAGGGGCGTGGCCATAATAATATTTTTTGTTTGTCTCATCATGATGAATCTGTCTACCGATGTTCGTGGCTCTACGACAAACTTTATGTTGGACGCGCTCCCATTGGCGCAATGCATTTCCACTTTTCAAGGGGGCGCTGCCGAAACATTTCTTTACCGACATCTACGAAACGTATATCTAAATTCAATTTCTCACACTTCTGAATTTTAGGCAAAATTTGGTGAGTTTTCGTAAATGTTCAGAGGGTCAAAATTGAGCTCAAAGCGCAGGAGAAAGAAAAATAAGACAAAAAAAAATAATAATAAAAAATAAAAATAATAATAATCTGAGCAAGAACAATATAGCCGTTTCTATGGCAACCACATATTTGGCCTTATGTTAAAGCTCTCGAGGTCCCCCACATGTCTGTGGGGTCAGATCTCACGTGTCGTGCACTTACACCCACATGACTGACCCCAAGTGGGCGTTTCCCATTGACTCCCATTCATTCTGAGCAGGTGTAAATATGCGACTTGTGCACATGTCATGTACATCTTCGGAAAGGTCTCAGTGCCGTGAATGTGAATATGTGTGAGAGTGGCGACAGTGGCGAAAGGCGACCGCGTCACTGGCGATTTCGTCCCCATGCGCCCACTGCAGACTCAATAGGCTCTGCGCCGGCTTTACTCGGCTCGGGCCTAATTAAAGCCGCAAGCGGCATCTAAAGGCCCTCGCCATGGGCACGTCCAGTAGAAGTATGTCCATCGTTCAGCAGGTGGCACTCTAGCACCAAATTTCAATGTCTTCTGATGAATGGGTGTAGGCCTGGGAGATCGACAACTGATTCAAATTTGAGGCAAATCTTTGTTTGTATGTCCGAACTAAAAAAAGTTTGTATAAGTAAATCTGTAGGGGGCGCTATGCAGCTAAAAATAAATTTCTACCATTGAATGGGTGTAGGTTTGCGAGATGTACCACTGAGTCAAATTTGAGCTAAATCAGTGTTCGTATGTCCGAATTGATGCAATTTTCATGAAGGTAAATTTGTAGGGGGCGCTACTGAGCGAAGTGGCAATTTCTTTTGATAAATGGGTGTAGGCCTGGGAGACTGACAACTGATTCAAATTTGAGCAAAATTGGTATTCGTATGTCTAACGTGAAGTAATTTTCATAAAGGTAAAATTGTAGGGGGCGCTATGGCACCGAATTTAAAATATTTCTGATAAATGGGTGTAGGCCTGGGAGATAGACGTCTGAGTCAAATTTGAGCCAAATCGGTGTTCGTATGTCCGAACTGAAGAAATTTTAATAAAAAAATATTAAACATTTTTGTAGGGGGCGCTGTAGTGCAAAATTTCAGTTTCTTTTGACAAATAGGTGAAGGCCAGGGAGACTGATGTCTGAGTCAAATTTGAGCCAAATTGGTGCTCGTATGTCCGAACTGATTTCATTTTTGTAAATGTACATTTGTAGGGGGCGCTATAGTGCAAAATTTCAATTTCTTTTAGTAAATGGGTGTAGGCCTTGGAGATAGACGTCTGAGTCCAATTTCAGCCAAATCGGTGTTCGTATGTCTGAGCTGAAGCAATTTTTGTAATGGTAAATTCACGAAGAAACTTTGCAAAGTTTGCGACGTCGTAACACAAAAACGGTGACACCTGTCCAAAAAAATCGGCTAACTTTTGATGCCCCACTTCTCTAGATACTGTACACCGATTTTGAGCTCATTTGGCCAAACGGCCAAGGAGGAGATAGTTAAAATACGACGTCAGCGAAAACGATGACTCAGCATTTTGGAAATTTCAATCCAATATGGCCGACTAAGGGATGGTTTTGGGGCGTGGCCATTATAATATTTTTTGTTTGTCTCCTCATGATGAATCTATGTACCGATTTTCGTGGCTCTACAACAAACTTTACTTTGGACGTGCTCCCATTGGCGTAATGCATTTCCATTTTTCAAGGGGGCGCTGCAGCAACATTTCTTTACCGACATCTACGAAACCTACATGTAAATTCAATTTCTCGCACTTCTGAATTTTGGGCAAAATTTGGTGAGTTTTCGTAAATGTTCAGGGGGTCAAATTTGAGCTCAAAGAGCAGGAGAAGAAAAATAAAGAAAAATAAAGAAAAATTAAAGCTGCAAGCAGCATTGGGCGGGACCTCGCACCGGGCGATCCGCCTCCCCCGCGATCCGCCTCCCCCGCGATCCGCCACCCGTGACTGTTGACGCCTCAGCTCCACTCACACCTGTCCGTCCCCATACCAGTTCCCATCCTTTAGTGTCTGTCCTCCTTACATCTGTACAGAACACCAGTGACCCTCTGCTGAAACCACCATCACCTTTAAAATGAGACTTTTATTTTGGAAACCCTACTGTGTGTATGTGCATTTGTTTTTAATGTGAGAGAAAGAATCAGTTTGAAAAATTAATTGAAATTGTATGAATAAGTGAGTATAAAAGTGATGATTTACCACATTTAAGGCTTTTATTTTGGAAAAACCCTATTTTTTGAGGATGTGTGTCTGTGAGAAAGAGTACTTTTGAATGAAGAAACATTGTACAAACAGTTGAGTGTTTGGTCATAAAAATGAAAAGAAGTTATGTAATAGACATTTTGTATTATTCTTAATTTTGGTTTTATTTTGAAAAAATGTACTCCGTGTACTTTTGAATGTGTGCAAAATTTCCAATATCCACAATACAATGCAATAAAACCTTTTTTTTTTTTTTTTTTTTTTTTTTTAAATTTTGGATTGCCTGGGACTTGAACTAGGGTCCTTCTGCTCCACAGTCAGCTACACGAACCACTGCACTACAGAGAGACATGTTAAAAATGCACCTGCAAGACTTTTATAGGGATTTTGCCATTGTGAAAAGTGAAACTAAACTTAGTCTTTAAAAAATCGCCATAATTCCATAACCGTAGGTCGTATCTGAAAAATTCTTTCACTTTTGGATTCTGCAGACTTGTGGGAATTTAATGAGGTATAACTTTTTTTTTTAAAAGTGTGAAATGAATAAGCAGTAATTGCAGAAACGTAGAGTAACTTTCAAAGGCAGATTGCCAACTTCCTGTTGGAGTTAGCTCATTAGTGTCAGTGTATGATTTGTGGGGCTCAATCAGACCAACATTTTGGCATTTGTTTCATGTTTCTGTGACATTCCTACTGGCCGCTAGGGCAGATTTTGTGAGTTTTTTAGTACATAGGTGGCGCTACAGAGTCCATTTTGGTACCCAAGGGGTTAATTTTGATATTGAATGAAAGTGTTCACCAGCCATGACATACATGGCAAATTTGGTGAGTTTTGGAGCATGTTAAGGGAGTCAAATGGCAGTCTAAAGAGGAAAAAGTATGAAAATAAACAAATTGTTATAAATCAATAACCGTAAATCCTATCTCAAAAATTTTTGCATGTGAACATTGTGGTGAGTCCCATGAACGCGTAGATATGTCACATGTGGGGAAAAACTTCAAAGTGAAAAATGACTTCCAAACATCGCAACTTTGCAGGCTTGTAAAAAAAAAACTAAGACAGTTAAGACAAAGCTACGAGACCACTTTTGTGCAGAGGGTTCACTCTATCTTTTGGTGCTATTTAGAAGTCAATAGGACAAACGGTGTCATCGGAGTTAGTTTTGAAAATTTTATTTTGAAAGGCATATTGCGAACTTCCTGTTTGAATTAGGTCATCACTGTCAGCATATCATTTTTAGTGATTCATCCAACAAATATTTTGGCACTGGTTCCATGTCTCTACGACATTCCTACTGGCCACTAGGGCAGTTACCGTTTTTTTTCACATAGGTGGCGCTAGAGAGCCCATTTTGGCACCTATGGGGTTTCTTTTTTCATTTTATCAAATTTTTCACCAGGCCTGACATGTGTGCCAAATTTGGTGAGTTTTGGAGCATGTTTAGGGGGTCAAAATCCAGTTTAAAGTGACGATAGTATAATAATAATAAAAAACGAACGAATAACAATAGGGCCTTGCTTGCAGGCAAGGCCTCTCACTGTGTGAGAGGGCCTTACCTTTCGGCTCGGTCCCTAAAAACGAACGAATAACAATAGGGCCTTGCTTGCAGGCAAGGCCTCTCACTGTGTGAGAGGGCCTTACCTTTCGGCTCGGTCCCTAATAATATAAAAACGAACGAATAACAATAGGGCCTTGCTTGCAGGCAAGGCCTCTCACTGTGTGAGAGGGCCTTACCTTTCGGCTCGGTCCCTAATAAAAACGAACGAATAACAATAGGGCCTTGCTTGCAGGCAAGGCCTCTCACTGTGTGAGAGGGCCTTACCTTTCGGCTCGGTCCCTAATAATATAAAAACGAACGAAAAACAATAGGGCCTTGCTTGCAGGCAAGGCCTCTCACTGCGTGAGAGGGCCTTACCTTTCGGCTCGGTCCCTAATAATAAGAATCTGAGCAAGAACAATATAGCCGTTTCTATGGCAACCACATATTTGGCCTTATTTGAAAGCTGTTGAGGTCCCCCACATGTCTGTGGGGTCAGATGTCACGTGTCGTGCACTTACACCCACATGATTGACCGCGACTGGGCATGTCCCATTGACTCCCATTCATTCTGAGCAGGTGTAAATATGCGATTTGTGCACATGTCATGTACATCGTCGGAAAGGTCTCAGTGCCGTGAATGTGAATATGTGTGAGAGTGGCGACAGTGGCGAAAGGCGACCGCGTCACTGGCGATTTCGTCCCCATGCGCCCACTGCAGACTCAATAGGCCCTGCACCGGCTTTACTCGGCTCGGGCCTAAAAATAAAGAAAGAAAGAAAGAAAAATAATAAGAATCTGAGCAAGAACAATATAGCCGTTTCTATGGCAACCACATATTTGGCCTTATGTTAAAGCTCTCGAGGTCCCCCACATGTCTGTGGGGTCAGATGTCACGTGTCGTGCACTTACACCCACATGACTGACCCCGAGTGGGCGTGTCCCATTGACTCCCATTCATTCTGAGCAGGTGTAAATATGTGACTTGTGCACATGTCATGTACATCGTCGGAAAGGTCTCAGTGCCGTGAATGTGAATATGTGTGAGAGTTGCGACAGTGGCGAAAGGCGACCACGTCACTGGCGATTTCATCCCCATGCGCCCACTGCAGACTCAATAGGCCCTACGCCGGCTTTACTCGGCTCGGGCCTAATAATAAGAATCTGAGCAAGAACAATATAGCCGTTTCTATGGCAACCACATATTTGGCCTTATGTTAAAGCTCTCAAGGTCCCCCACATGTCTGTGGGGTCAGATGTCACGTGTCGTGCACTTACACCCACATGACTGACCCCGAGTGGGCGTGTCCCATTGACTCCCATTCATTCTGAGCAGGTGTAAATATGCGATTTGTGCACATGTCATGTACATCGTCGGAAAGGTCTCAGTGCCGTGAATGTGCATATGTGTGAGAGTGGTGACAGTGGCGAAAGGCGACCGCGTCACTGGCAATTTGGTCCCCATGCGCCCACTGCCCCGAGTGGGCGTGTCCCATTGACTCCCATTCATTCTGAGCAGGTGTAAATATGCGATTTGTGCACGTCATGTACATCGTCGGAAAGGTCTCAGTGCCATGAATGTGAATATGTGTGAGAGTGGTGACAGTGGCGAAAGGCGACCGCGTCACTGGCGATTTGGTCCCCATGCGCCCACTGCAGACTCAATAGGCCCTGCGCTGGCTTTACTCGGCTCGGGCCTGACAAACAAATAGATAAATTAATTAAATAAATAAATAAAAAATAATCTGAGCAAGAACAATATAGCTGTTTCCATGGCAACCACGTATTTGGCTTTATTTGAAAGCTCTCAATGTCCCCTACATGTCTGTGGGGTCAGATGTCACGTGTCATGCACTTACACACGTGACTGATCCCGACTGGACGTGTCCCATTGACTCCCATTCATTCTAAGCAGGTGTAAATATGCGGTTTGTGTCCATGTCATGTACATGTTCTTAAAGGTCTCACTGCCGTGAATGTGAATATGTGTGAGAGTGGCGACAGTGGCAAAAGTCAACCAATTTCGTCCCCATGCAGACTCAATAGGCCCTGCGCCGGCTTTACTCGGCTCGGGCCTAATGAAAGAGGGCCCAGCACCGAACCCTGTGGGACCCCACATGAAAGAGGAGCAGTGGAGGGCACAGAGTCTCCAAGGCTGACACAGAATGTCCGATGAGACAGGTAGGACCTGAACTATTCCAGCACCAAACCCCTGATGCCCACCCACTGCTCCAAACAAGCAATCAGGATGTCATGGTCCACTGTATTAAAAGCATCAGTTAAATCTAAGAGCACAAGGGTAACACAGTGAACAGAGTCAGTAGCTAAAAAGATGTCTTTAAAAACCCTTAAAAGCACAGATTCTGTGCAGTGCTATATTTTAAAACCAGATTGGAAAATTTCAAGAACATTTTGTTCATTTAAAAAGTCCATGAGCTGAGAGTAGACAACCTTGTCTAAGATTTTGGAAAGGAAGGACAATTTAGAAATGGGCCTAAAATTAGCCATAACGGCAGGTTTAAAATGTACAGGAACCACTCCTGAGGACAGACTGCTGTTAATGATGCTGTGTAAATATGGTCCAACAGTGGGAAAAACCTCCTTAAAAAGTTGAGGAGGAACAGGATCATTAGGTGAGCCTGATGGCTTTAAATGCCCCACAGTCTCTTGCACAAAAGGCAGGGTCACAGGCTCAAATGAGTCAAAGACAGCAGAACAGGGGACAAACACTGAGGGGTCATAAGCAGGAGGTGAAATGAGTGCTCTGGTAGAAGTGACTTTAGCAATGAACAACTGCAGAAGGTTTTCACACACAGAAGGGGAGGATTCAATTCCCACAGTTTGTGGTGCATTCAGAGCAGAGTTGATCACTTTAAACAACACATGAGGTATGTGACAATTTGAAACAATAATATCAGAGAAATATTTTCTTTTAGCCTCCTTCACAGTGGATTGGTAATGACGCCAACAGTCCCTCAACATTTGAAAGGACACTTCCAGTTTATCCTTCTTCCACTTGCTCTCAGCTCTATGACACTCCCGTCTGGCAGTGCAAGTTGTTTCATTTAACCAAGGCTCTGATTTAACTTAATGCTGCCTACCCTTTAAAGGGGCAACGGAGTCGAAGGCAGTTTGACAAGTGTCCAGAAACTGTGAGCTAAGAGCCTCTGCATCACCGCATACAGGATCAGGAGTGACACAGCTCTGATTGAAGGCGGCTGAGAAGCGAGCAGCAGTGGAAGGGTTAATAACCTGGCATCTGCAAGCAGGTTTAACTGAGTAACAGCACACAGTAGCTTCAAAAAGTACAGGCTTATGATCAGAGAAGAACGCTTCACAGATGTCGAAGTTAAAAACAGGCAAACTATATGACAAAACAAGATCAAGTGTATGTCCCCCGTTCATGTGTCAGACTCACTACAGACTGTAAAAGATTAAAAGAATCAACATGTTGGAAGAGGGATACATCTAAAACATGCAGGGTAGTGGCTCTCTAGGACCAGGGTTGCTGACCCCTGGTCCAACTGAACAATACCTGATGGAGAAGGTGCTGATGCGACAGCTGAAGAAACGACGACACACTCGCACAGTCATTGTCACTTTCAATTGCAGAATGCGTATCATCTGAGACTGTGACATTTCGCCTGAGCTGTTCCACCAGTACAGTCGTGTGCTGAGTTTTCAAATGTCGGTGCAAATTATTCAGTGACCCAGACTTGAATGATATATTTTTTTTTGCAAATATTGCAACTTGCATGGCCATCTTTTCTTTCTGAAAAGTGCATCCAAATACTACTATATTTTCTTTGGCTCATTACTCACTCCCTCTCAAACTTTTCTCCGGTTTCGACCAGCCTTCCAGCTCCGCCTCCTCGAGTATGTTCACCTCACACTTCAAACTTCTTGCCATGAGACGTGCAGTGCGCAAGCACTCTTTTCTTTCTGCTCGAACATTCTCCTCCTGCCCAATGCCTCCCCAGTAATGCTAAATTGACAAGCAATCGGACACTCCCTCCTTAAAAAACAAACAAAGAACAGCTCTTTACAAAGACTCGGTTCCCATCGTTCATTTCAAAGAGCCGTTCAAAAGATTCGATTCGTTCGTGAACGTCACATCACTAATACTCACCAAGAAAGGCTTGACAAACTGAATGGACAACGTATTGCTCAGCAATATGTTAAGGGAAATTATAAGAGGAGAGATGTTTGTGGGACCTGGTGAGTCTGTTTCTAGAGGTACATTTGTTTGGCTTTCATCAATTGTGTTAATTATTTGAAAAAAAAAAAGTACAGATGTGCATACTTACGAGGAAATTTATGATGTTTCATTCAAAGTGTGAATTTCATTTCACATTTCAAGCCATGTAGGCTATACTTATTTAATTTTTACCCTTGGCCACAGTGGCCGCAGGGTATTGTTCCAATTGATTCCAAATGATGGTTCACGGAGGCATTTTCATTCATCTTTTTTTCTTAACCATGTTGTGCACTATCACGTCCGATTTGGGTCCGCATTGAATGTGGTCTGAGTACGTTTGCTCAAGCCTGTAAAAATGACCCCAGTGTTAACACGGATGTTAATAATGCAATGTCTGGCCCGGCTCTGGTTATTAACCCTTTGCTCCAATGTCACAGTTATCATGTGACTAGGGGTGCAGCGCCATGGTGGACATCAAAAGCAAAACAACAAACAAACAAATGAGCGACAGATTATGGCTACCAGCACTGAAAATAATGTTTTGGAGTTGTCCTGTGAAGTGATTTGCCTTACTGGATGACACAAAGAATGCTATTTGGAGAAGCTAGCAATAGCAGGGCTAGCCACCAACCCATACCTTCTGCCTCCTGATGTGTATATGTATCTAGCAAAATCCTCTAGGCTACCGGAGTTTAATGCACACGATCTATACCATTATGTTATAAATGGAGCGTCCCTATACACAGGCGCTGATCTAAAAGCATACAAAAGTCTGGATGCTTACCAGTTCTTTCTTAGTCTCAGGTTAGATTACCGAGTCACTGTACTGCATTCATGGCAGAGGAATGTATCTCATAATGGTAAAGGAAAGCTACAGTTAACGTTAGCTAGCTAGCTGTGTATGTTTTTAACATGTTTCCCCAAAAACTCAAATAGACTGTAACCAAAAGCAGCTGTAATTAATTAACATTGAGTAATAATGTTAGTGGCTGCCATAAGTAGCCTATAATATTAGCTCTGTTGTAGAAGTGACTGCCTTTCTACTATCTATACACAGTAATATGTAAAGTTCAACCACTAAAACATATGGCACAGCATCACGACAATAACAGTATTTAATATAACATAGAGTAGCTGGTAGAAGGGCAGCAACTACAACAACAGAGCTAATATTGAAGGCTACTTATGACAGCCACTGGGGCATATAGGCCATAAGGTGAACCATGAAGAGTGGCTAGAAAATGATTTTCGTTCCCATGTCTGGGCACTACTTTTTAAATGCATTTTTGTTTAGACTGTACCCTCATGGACGTAGGGTTAAAAGTTCTCCGCAATATATCCTGCAGTCATTTGTCACAAGCCATAAATCTATATGAATATAAAATTAAAAAATGAAAATTCTGTGATGCTAGATTCACTTGTTTTATTTATCAACATTCATTTTAGCAACACAAAAACTCTCACAAATTGATATTTATACATATTAACATTTTAGACAAGTCTTGATGAATTATTACCATGCAATGTGAATTTAGACCATGAAATCTTGGAAATTTGTGGAAAAAAGCTTCTACTAATTTCACATATTACACATGGTGAATTTTGCCACACACAAACACACATACATCAATGTAACAGCATTGCTTGACATTTACTGTGTTTACAGTTGCAGGGTTTCTTTTCTTCTTTTAACAGTGATGCGTTTGTCATGTAACAATACATGTTTTTTAATAGATCTCGGTCTGTTTTTTTACACAGTACACTGCAAACTTTTATTTTTGTTCAATGGATGCTTTTTTTTAGAGGATATTTTATGGTTCTATAACATATCTAATCATCACCATCACTGTCAGAAATATCATCCCATGTAACTCTATCTTCTGTTTCCTTCTGAACATTCACACAGTGCTACACCTACACAAATCAGTGCAAGACAGTCTTGCTGACATACAAGAACACCTGTCTGTATCATATTTGCCTTGCTTGCAAGTGCAGTGGACGAACTGCAAAACACTTTGAAGAGCAGGATTTTTAGTCATCCAGGTCACTGTTGACTCCCCATCCTCAATGTGCCATCCACTACCAATGAATGAGGGTGCACACATAATACCTTTCAGACAATGTCTCATTATTGCTGTTTGGTAGTTTGCCCTTTTGCAGTGTTGGTGTAGAGCATCACATGTTGGAGGCATGGATAGGGCAAACTACCAAGGAGCAATAATGAGACATTGTCAGTAAGACTCTGGTTGGCCATGGCTCAAATGGTAGAGCAGGTTGTCCAATAACCAAAGGGTCAGCGGATCAAATCCCGCTCTGTCCTAGTTAGTCCGTTGTGTTCTTGGGCAAGACACCTCACTCAGTGCCACTCACTCTGGTGTATGAAAGTTTGATGGTGGTGGTGGTGGTGGTTCACGACAATAATAATTCTTTGCCTGATGAGCTGCTCACAGAAGAGAAGATCTTGTAGCTGACACTGAAGGCAGCTCATTCCTGAAACACACACCTAGTTTCACAAAGCTGCAGGCAGCATTGTGTGTGAGAGAGAGAATGAGTTATGATCAGTAATAGCAGTAGTTGTAATAGCACTAGCAATAGTAGTAATAGCAGTAGTAGTAATAGTAGAGAATAGAATAAAGTTACAAACTTACTAATGATACAGTGTGTGAGAGACAGAATTTTTTATTTATTTATTTTTTACACACCTGCTGATAACGTCTGTGCCAGTGAAAGATGATCCTTGGTGCGTTTGCCAGACAGAGTGATGTATTTATCCACTTTTTTTCATATTATGCACAAGGCAGGAAGAACAGGACCAGATGAAACAGTAGGTAGACGCATCCTGGACCGTCATTTACTCCTTGGAGTTTCACTTGTTGATCCTGCAGTTCTGCCGGCATCCCCTGTTTGCACAGACTCGCCTCCCTGTGATTCATTGACATCTGGATCCTCTCTTGTATGTTTCTCCACGGAATCCAATCGCTTTTTTATCAATGAATCATCTGTAGCATGCTGCATGAAACCCAGCATCTTCTGGAACATTGTCAAAGTCAGTAGTGATAGTGTTAATAAGTTTCAGTCATAGTCCTGCTCTCACCACTCAAATAAAGCCATCGTTCGACACAGTTTCTTAACGTTACCATCGTTTGGCCAAAAAATCCTGTATTTTTTTCTATTTTTATGCATATGAGGTGCATAATCCATATTTTTGCTTGCTTTTTAAAACTTTTCGTTGTATTTTCCTCCTCCAACCAACAGGAAGCTCGCTTCCTGGTCGCAGCTATCTTGGATATTTTGTGCTTTCTGATTGGACCAGCAGGTTACACGTGACTCAAACCGCAGCACGTATGATAACAATAGCATTGCGCGAATAAAGTTAAGTAGTACCGACTTCAAACACTGATTTAAAAAAACTGCAGGATTGCAAATGGAGAACTTTTGACATTTACCTCAGGAACAATATATCTTTGTAACTGAGTAAAAAGATTGTAGTGCCCCATATGTCGGAACGGGATGAAACGATACGGCGTTCACCTTACGGCCTAATAGAGGCTCATAGTTGCCACCTAGCTTGCATTTGGTGGTGCTAATGTGCTATGGACAAAAACAGAGCCTGCTCTATCTGTAATATCAGGTCCATCATATCCAGGCTCTGTCTGGAACCCAGCTGAAACCATGGGTGTCTTTGAAGAAGGATGGAATTGTTGTGTGCGACCACTGTACGTGTAAAGCAGGGTTAAAAAAACAAACAAAAACGAGAAAGTTCAGATCAAATTCAATATTAGCCGGTTTGCTGTCCAGTGTGCAGTCCGGCACTTCCGCCATCCATCGTGGCGCTTGTTTGCAGCGTGAACAGAGCGTGACATAACTTGCAACGGGTCAATAGGCCACACAGGCGGCTGACTAGGGCACCATCTGCTGGAGGGGGTACCAAATTACAAACACACACAAAAAAAAAAAAAAAAAAACACAAATAAAATTAAAGCTGCAAGCAGCATTGGACAGGACCTCCACCCGTGTGTTCCGCCTCCTGTGCGTTCCACCTCCTGTGACCATTGACACCTCAGGTCCACTCACACCTCTCTGTCCCAACACCTGCTCCCACCCTTTTGTGTATGTCCTCCTTTCATCCCTACTGAACACCTGCGCCTTTCTGCTGAAACCACCATCACCTTTTAATGAGGCTTTTATTTTGAAAACCCAACTGTGTGTGTGTTGAGAGAGAGACAGAATCAGTTTGAAGGAACTGAAATTGTATGAGCAGTTGAGCATGAATCTTTTAATTTAGCACATTTAAGGCTTTTATTTGGAAAAACCTTATTTTGTGTGTGTGAGAAAAAATAATTTTTATTGAACTAAAACTGCAAACTGTCAAGCATTTGGTCATAAAACTGAAGAAAAGTTTTGTAATACTCATTATTTTGCATTTTGAATGAGGATTTTATTTAAAATGTGTGTGTGTGTGTGTGTGTGTGTGTGTGTGTGTGTGTGTGTGTGTGTGTGTGTGTGTGTGTATGCGTGTGTGTCTATATGAGACGCAATCTGTTTGCGTGACTTGAAATTGTATGAACAGCTGAGCATAAAACTTATAATTTACCATTTTTATTGAGGCTTTGATTTTGAAAAGTCTTATTAGGGTGTGTGTGTGTGTGTGTGTGTGTGTGTGTGTGTGTGTGTGTGTGCTTGTGCGTGTGTGTTTGAGCATATTTAGGGGTTCAAAATCCACTTCAAAGGAAGTATAATGATAAAAAATGAATGAAAAACAATAGGGCCTTGCTTCAAGGCAAGGCCTCACCTTTCTGCTCGGTCCCCAATAAAAATAAAAATAAACAGATAAATAAAAATATCTATATAATAAACTTGAAACACACCCTTTACACTTACTTGACATGATTTATCTTCAAATAAATCATAATCAAGTCTCAATATGACAAATCTTTATTCCACTTATCCCACTTTGTGGATTCTGTCATTCACATTTATTTATTATTCACTATTAAAGGCATGACACTAACTCACATGATCTGAACATGCTAAGTATCTCAACAGTTTAAATGATTTTTCATTGTATATTTCTTTCTCTTAGACTTATTTCTCTTATACTTATGGTTAATTTACATCAATTCTTTACCACTGTATGGACAATTTTACATAAATTTGGGATTCCTTTATACATCTATTGCACAAACCAATTCCAGTATTAATTCACAGTCTCAAACATTTTATATTTTTCAAATCAACGTATCAGTGACAGTCAATATTTGGAATATTTCATAAGTCAGGCCGAGGGTTTTTGATATGAATCAGTTTAAGCCAGTAAATACTTCCGTTCCAGAGGCGATCCAGTTTGGGGACCACAGGATTTCGTCTCTGCTTTTTGCGGATGACGTTGTCCTGTTGGTCTCATCAAGCCTGGACCTTCAGCGTGCCCTGGGGCAGTTTGCAGCTGAGTGTGAAGCGAGTGGGATGAGGATCAGCACCTCCGAATCCGAGGCCATGGTTCTCGACCAGAAAAAGGTGGTTTGCCCTCTCTGGTCGGTGGAGAGTCTTTGCCCCAAGTGGAGGAGTTCAAGTGTCTTGGGGTCTTGTTCATGAGTGAGGGAAGGATGGAGCGTGAGATTGATAGATGGATTGGTGCAGTGGCTGCAGTGATGCAGTCACTGTATCAGTCGGTTGTGGTGAAGAAGGAGCTGAGCCGAGAGGCGAAGCTCTCGATTTACCGGTCAATCTACATTCCTACCCTCACCTATGGTCATGAGCTTTGGGTCATGACCGAAAGGACAAGATCCCGGATACAAGCGGTCGAAATGAGCTTCCTCCATAGGGTGGCTGGGCACACCCTTAGGGATAAGGTGAGGAACTCAGTCACCAGGGAGGAGCTCGGAGTAGAGCCGCTGCTCCTCCACATCAAGAGGGGCCAGCTGAGGTGGCTCGGGCATCTGTTTCGGATGCCTCTTGGACGCCTCCCTGGGGAGGTGTTCTGGGCATGTCCCACCGGGAGGCCCCGGGGAAGACCTAGGACACATTGGAGAGACTATATCTCTCAGCTGGCCTGGGAACGCCTCGGGGTCCCCCCAGAAGAGCTGGAGGAGGTGCCTGGGGAGGGGGAAGTCCCTGCTTAGACTGTTGCCCCCACAACCTGGCCCCGGATAAGCGGCGGCAGATAATGAATGGATGGATACTTCTGTTCTCATACACATTGTTATGTTTATAATCGTTTACATGAAGGCATGATTGTGAATCACTTCAATTTCATTTTATTACTAATTTTTGCACACAGGTTCTTTGCTTTTATGTCAGAATTCAGTTCAAGTTTCTGTGCTGAGAATGAAATTCTTCATCCTGTTGAAGTCAGCAAATGTTTAAATAAAACCTGCAGAGGGCATAAAGTTTTGTGATTGACACACCAGACAAATAACCGTTTGATCATCTGTGGCTAGTGTTGATCAGGTAGTGCATCAGAAAATTCAAGATTCTAATGATATATATATATATATATATATATATATATATATATCATTAGAATCTATATATATATATATATATCATTAGAATCTATATATACATATATACATACATACACACACACACACACACAAATATTTACACCTTGGTCCCCCCCAGTTCTAAAATCCTATCTGTGCCCCTGTAGAGGGGCGTTGCCCAGGGGGAAGTGATGTATGCGCATACCCTCATTCAAAGTCTGAATCGAGGAAAGGGGGCAGGGACGGGGAGGATCAAACCATTTTCAAAAAAAGGTGGGGGAGTGCTGTATTTTTGTTGCTAAAATATTACGTTTCAGCCATGTACTGTGTATGGTTTCAACATTTTTCTAGCATGTTAAGAATGGACCTAAAGTAAGCAAGAAAAAAGAAACATTTCAGCAACCTTAAAATATTTTAGGGGTGCTGGAAATCAATTTAGGGGTGCTTCAGCACCCCCCAAAATGGGCTAAAAATGCCCATGAACAGAGCTAATATTGTAGGCTACTTATGACAGCCACTAACATTATTACACAATGTTAATTAATTACAGCTGCTTTTGGTTACAGTCTATTTGAGTTTTGATGGCATGCTGGGGGAAACATGTTTAAAAACACACACAGCTAACTAGCTAACGTTAACTGTAGCTTTCCTTTACCATTATGAGATACATTCCTCTGCTGTGAGCGCAGTATAGCGACTCGGTAATCTAACCTGAGACTAAGAACTGGTAAGCATCCAGACTTTTGTATGCTTTTAGATCAGCGCCTGTATATAGGGACACTCCATTTATAATATAATGGTAGAGATTGTGTGCATTAAACTCCGGTAGACTGGAGGATTTTGCTAGATACGTAAACACATCAGGAGGGAGAAGGTATGGGTTGGTAGCCCTGCTATTGCTAGCTTCTCCAAATAGCGTTCCTTGTGTCGTCCAGTAAGGCGAGTCACTTCACAGGACAACTCCAAAACATTATTTTCAGTGCTGGTAGCCATAGTCCATCGGTCATTCGTTTGTTTGTTGTGTTGCTTTTGATGTCCACCATGGCGCTGCACCCCTAGTCATGTGATAACTATGACATTGGTGCAAAGGGTCAATATCAAGAGCCGGGCCAGACTCTGACATTGCATTATTAACATTTGTGTTAACATTGGGGTCATTTTCACAGGCTTGACCAAATGTACTCAGAACAAACTCAGTTCTGACCCAAATCGGACGTGACAGTGCACAGCATGGTTAAGAAAAAAAGGATGAATGAAAATGCCTCTGTGAACCATCATTTGGAACAATACCCTGTGGCCACTGTGGCCAAGGGTAAAAATTAAAAAAGTATAACCTACATGGCATGAAATGTGAAATGAAATTCACACTTTGAATGAAATATCATGAATTCCCTCTGTAAGTATGCACATTTGTACTTTTTTTTCAAATAATTAACACAATTGACAAAAGTCAAACAATCGTACCCTCTAGAAACAGACTCACTCCCACTAATATCTCTCCTCTTATTATTTCCCTGAACATATTGCTGAGCATTATGTCATCTGTTCAGTTTGTCAAGTCTGTCTTGGTGAATGTGGCATACAGTAATGCCATTGAGCCTTTTTTGAGTCATGGTTGATCGCAACCATGTTTTCGATCTGCGTAACGCCCTTAAGCTTCACTCTGCCTCTGCGGGTACGGGCACCACCGCCGGATGGTGCGTTGGATTTACATGTGAAGTCGGAACATGGAGCTTCGTAAACGTAACATCCGAACGTATCCCTTCCCAGTTTAAAAACTGGGACATCGGGGAACATGGAATTCGAAAAAAATGACAGTTATTGCAATAAAACGAAAGCCCCAAAGTTTATGCTTGTAGATACTAGATTTAAATGCTTTTCCGACTTTAAAACTCTGGTTTACGAGTACAACTGAACGTACCAGTAGTCGTGGGCATGTAAGACAGCGTAAACACCGGGACGTTAATGTGTCAGCTGTGCGTTGCTATTAACTGAGCATTATGCGGAACACCTTGCTTTCCCAACTCAGCAAGGATCCGCTCCAGGCTTCCACGTTCTTGAATCGGTGGATTGTAAACTGATCAATTTGAGGGGACGGATCGGGTAACTATAAATCTGGGGTGGGCGGATCGGGTCACTGAAAAACTGTGGGGGACATGTCCCCCCGATCCCAGTGCTATGTGCTTTTTTTTCCACGTTTTTTTTTTTTTTTCAACTTTATTGAAAACATTTGAGTATACAGTACAGAAATTTTGAACAAACAAGATATCAAAAAGGAAACAGCATTTGAACAAATAAGTTTAAGAAAATAATGCATAGATTTAAAGACACAAAGCATAATATACAAATAATAGTATGAAAAAGTAAATAGATTAAAATAGCAAATCTAACAAAAATAAATAAATAAATGCAACAGAGAGTTAAGTAAGTATTTAAAAAACTGTTTATAAATAGCCACGGTGTTAGAGCTTTTTTTTTTATTATAGATAAATTCCCCCAGTGCTGTCTGCGCGCATGCACACAGCTGCTTTTATGACACGTCTACAGCTAGAATAGTAAAATACTTCCAAGCAGCCTGTTTCACTAAATATTTTCTCCGGGTTTATAGGCGCTTTGCACAGAATACTACTTTTGTAGCATGCCATCATTTAATTATCTCGAGGCGAAGCCAAGTATCCTCTTTTTTTGGAAATCAAAAATGGTCACCCTAAGTTATAGTGATGTTAGTCCACGAATCGTGCTCGTCCTCTTCTTTCAAACAGCTCTTGACCGCTCCAAGATGGCGGATTCGTGTAGCATGTAGAATGTGTCGTAACGGTCACGGCGCATGCGCAGAACCGTAGCGGATGTGGCTGTGAAGTGTATGTTCTGATAGACCGTCTTCACCTGGTCCGCCGCCGATCAATGAAAGTCTTTAGCCGTCTTTCTGTCCGGTTTCCAGTCCGGTTCGTATTGTGTAGGTGAGAAACTGGAGAGGGGAAGGAGCCGTGAAACGGACCGGTGAGTGTCCCGTACAGAGTGACCTGGTTCGAACAGTTGCATTTGTTTGTTATGAATGTGTTGAATTTACTCGCTGTTAATCTGTTTGCTGTCAGATTAGCCTGATCTGCAGTTAACGAGCAGTTTTTAAAATGTGTTAACACCCGGGTTCAGTCAGATTGAACCAGAGCTAATCTCCAAAGTACGGGGTCAGATTTGTCTTCTGAAATGGGTCACTTAAATAAGTTAATAGTTTTAGAAAAACACTGTTCAGTCACATCCAACCACAACCGGGTCCGGGTTAGAGCTATTTTATATGTGATTTGTAGTCTATAGGGCTAGGGTTTATATGTGAAAAGGGGGAACGGAAGGGGGACATGTGGTGGTATCTGGAGGTGTGTCAGTCTCCGTTTTTGTCAGTCCGGTTGTTTGTAGGAGCTTAAATCGTTTCGATTCATTCATCATGAATGACAGTTATTATTCATGTAGTATTAGCTGGAAAACTGTCTTATGCCATCAGTCGGGGTCGCTAAATCCAACTGGTTTTATTACAGTAATGGTCACTATAGTGACGTGATGACCATGATGTAGCCTAGTATTTGAGCTGCTGAGCTGAAGAGACACCACCTAGGAGATCACGTTCAGTTGAGGAAGAAGATGATCACCATGAGTCTATTTACTTGAAAGTTCATGACAACCAGAGGACTAGAGAACAATAGAACTAAAACTAAGAAGTAAAGAGCTGTAACAGGAGTGATAGGGCAACAAGCTGGAGTTGACACTTGAAGATGAAAGAGGTGAGGAAGAAAATGGAAACAAGGAAATATGTAAACAGATGGAACCTTAAAATTTGTACTATACATAGATCATGTATAGAGCTTGGACAAGTTCTGAAATTAATGACCTAGACCTATTTTGTGACCTACTTTTCCCAGTAGTCTGAAATGTCTGAAAACACCTTAACTGCAATCCAGTGGTTAGGTGTTGATTTTACATGTGGATTTTAAATGGTTTAACCTGTCTTTGTCATGGTGGTGAGTGAGAGTGAATCATTAGTGATTCAGCGATGCATTTTATTGGAATACTACTGAGTTTTCAATACTTTTTTTTGTGACAATGCTGCTCCTTGGCGTTTCCACCTGTCATGGAAGGGAGGGATGTGGCACACCAGGAAGAGTGACTCTTACCCAGTAGTTCATTCTTTCCCTTGGGTTTTTACACTTCTCTTGTCCAATGTGCAGCCCATCAAGAAAAAAATAGATGAACTGGAGGCATGGGCCATATTCATAAGAGAAATAGGAAAATCTTGTCTCCTGGCGTTCACGGAGTCCTGGCTCAGCGAAACAAGACCCTGTCAGTAAGCCGGTTTGGGACCCCGATCCGTCTGTACTGGTCACCTGAAACCACTGGGGAAAGCAAAGGAGGAGGATTGTGCTTTTTAGTGATGGGTCGGCTGTGAATGGCATGGCTCTAAGAGCCGGGTTTTTCAAGTGAATGACAGGAGCCAACTCTTTTTCTGTTATAGCAGCACGTGATTAGTCAAGATGTGTGGTGACATTTGTATGTCTGAGCCAAAAGAATCGGCTCTTGGAATTCCCATCACTAATGCTTCTATGTCACTGAAAGGTACTGTAAAACTGTGACAGTCAGAGAAAGAATCTACACTGCATTTTCAAAATTTTTTCATGCCAAGATGGTTCTGGTTGTCAAACTGCCTTTAAGGGCCATCCAGTTAACCAGAGTCTCCTCATCCATGGCTCTTACATTGTCATTGTGCACCAGTTTGGTGATTAGGCTAGTAGGGGTGTAACAGTGCACTCATTTGTTCCAAAGTGTTTGGATTTGGGGCCTTCGATACAATACGAATGTGTACCAAATGAACACATGTAGCCTATTTGAAGAACACAAACACTCGGGAAGCAGGGTGGCTGCAAGCAGAACCCATGTGCAGGGTTTCCTCTATACACATTCAGCAGTGGCAAATTCTCAGCACCACTGCAAAAAAAAACCATTACAACAGAGGCACAGAGGCCTGGTCAGATGTTCGAAGCATGTTAAGTTTCATTTTCAGTATGTTTCAGCTTTGTGGCACAAAAAAGTCCATGGGTTCCTTTATAGAAAGAAGGTTTTTATTTTTTAAGTTTTTTTTCAAGTTGGCAAAATCAAGTGAACCTGCTCCTCTTATCCTTCACTGTGCCTTTATTGCAATGTTACTGTGAGGTCACGTTCACAGCACCTCAGGGAATACTGTGAGGCACAAATGCACAAATGGCCAAACAATATTTTGTAGAAATGTCCTGTGTCCCACATTTAGTTACGGAGTGCATCCCCCCTCTCCCTCACTGTACCAAAAACGTACAGTGAGGCGTACAGAGAGATCGAAAATGTTTCGAACTGAAAACCCCTGTACCGAATTCGTACCGAACTGAAATTTTTCTGTACCGTTACACCCCTAGTGATTAGCGTCATAACAAACCAGTCTAAAACACGTCATACCATCCCAGACTTAGTATGATTAGCACAGAGGGTAAACTGATTTCAGGTACAAATATGAAGAAATAAAGGACTGTATTTTCATCACAGGTTTAGAGGCAGAACATATTATTGGGTCTCAGCTACAGGACAAAATAAACTTCTCTTGAACTGGATCAGAGCTGTGTGTAAAGACCAGTTCATATCAGTGCACTGATATGAGATGCAAAGCTGTCAAGATCTGGTCTGTATCGTTCTGAGAGCCTGCCAGTTCAGACCAATGAGATGGTGTATTGTTTCCACAACAACCGCTCTCTGCACTAATGTTAGCATTACAGTCATGTTTGTAGCTGGATATAATTTGTAGGATCTTAAAATATGAAGGAGGACAGTGGTAATGTGTTTTTTACTACAGCTGGTTGTCTGGTGTTAGCTACACACAAAAGTGATTCCCAGAGCAGTGGGTGACCCCTGTAAATAAACAGTGAAATCAAGACCATGGTGACAGCTCACCCTCAAACCTTCACTCTCAACGTATAAAACAGGTTTTCCTTGTTGCAAACCTTTGCTCTGATCGGGGTTGATGAGGCTGCACTGTTTCACAAGCTTGTCAGTTGATCATGTGGTGATCTATTTCAGATTGTGTCATTGATTAACAGCACTCTTTTCTTACCGTTATCATCCTTTAACGTGCCCATGTGATGGTGTATTACGGTATTTTACATAGTGGTTTGCATTAGAGATCGACTGATATGGGTTTTTCAGGGCCGATACTGATTATTAGTAGTTAGAGGAGGCCGATAACCGATATTTGGAGCCGATATTCATTTGCAGTAACAGTGTAAAAATTGGCATGAAAAATTTTGAATAATGCAAACACTGAACTTCGTTTAAATGCCTAAAGCATGTTTATTTAATCAAATAAATAGAAAATAATAGCTCCAGAAGTGCATGGATTTCCTAGACTCAGAAGCATCTCTTATAAAGCTGAATAAAAGCTTAAATAAATGGCTCCCTTAAGTTTTTCCACAGTAAATAAAGTAAAATTTAAATATAACTATCATGACTTATCTTTGTTTTAAGTTCAAACACAACAAAAATACAGGGAGACTCTTGTAAACTCTTGGGCCACATGCTGACATATGCTCAACTCATCATGCTTCATTTAGTACAGCATTTGGGAAGCCTTTAGTTGATTTCATTTTTAAATTTTATATTTTACCATTCGATAGCAGGGACCCTGTCATTCAAAACTATGTTGCTACATTGTTAATGATTAATATGACAAAAGCTACATAAAAAGTATAATAGTTGCTATGAGTGCAGTTAAACTCCTGACAGAACACAAACAGCCTTTAGGGCTTTAATGAGCCCACACAGGATTTAAAATGTTTCACCATGTTCAGATAAATCACTTCTGAATTTTACTCTCTCTCATCTTCACTTTAATTTTCAGATCATAGGACTAGAAAGCTCACAGCAACATTAGTAATTGTGAGTTGTAGAGTTCTTCATGTGACTTTAACGCAAACACACTATTACATAACATACCAACACAGTGTCATCCCAAATAGTCAGAAGTAGACGCATGCGGTCAGAGCCTCACAGCGGCACTATTTGACGCGGGGGGGTACCCCTTCCGCGTCGAAATCCGACGCGGAAGGAGTACGCACCGCAGAGAGGTGAAGTTTTCTCGTGTGAGAAGCTCTGGAGAGAAAACACGTGTCAAAGGTGAACGCAGAAAACTCTTCTGAAACTGTACTAAACATCCCTGTGCTCTACATCTCACAACTACTACTAATGTTTCAGAAGAACGTCAGAGCAGAGTAAACATTAGCGGCAGCTCTGCTAACAGGATTACCTCCTGATGTGTTTGAATTAGACTGCTGATAATATGGAGATGAAACAGTCCGTGATAGAAAAGCATGTGTGTGGGATTAAGAGAGAGCGCCTAAAAAACTCAGTTCACTTGTTTTAGGGAAGCACGCTGAGGTGGAGTCTGATGAGCTTTTACCAGAACATTAGTTCATCAGTCTGGCTTTAAACACACTGCAGACTATGCATTAGTAATGGAGAAAATGTATGTAGAACAGTCTCATCCGAAGTCAGTCCCAGTCTGTGTGTGTGAGGACAGCTTCCGCGTCAACCAGTCAGAGGGCGCAGAGTGGACAGTGCAGGAGAGAGAGGCTGCATCTGAGCCGAAATAACCCAGTTTTAAATTGATTTCTTAATATCGGCCTGTCGGATTAAAAAAAGGCTGATACCGATATACGTCAAATTCCCAAATATCTAGTTTGCATTATGAGCTATCAACATTACAATCACTTGGGTACCATGTTTATTCCAGTCAGTGTGCAGTGATTCTTTATCATTTTTCTGTGTTTCATTTTTTCCAGAATGTTAAAGGAGAACAGGAACAACACACATATATGTATGTTATATATATGTACAGTTAACCTCTGAATGTACCAGTCAGGTTTGGTGTGTTTACTGTTCTTTACCAGTACTAATGACTGGTAGTGTGGTTGCTGTGTTGCAGAGTATTATTTCATCATGTGGAGGAAGGCTGCAGCTGCTGCCTTGTTGGCTCTTGCAGTCGGTTACTTGTACCACAGTGGTCCAGACCTTTCTGAAAATATTATGCACTTCATTCCTCTGCCGAGCTTCCAGTTTGTGTCTGAGAATCACAGCACTGAGCAACTGATCTCGGCCTCATGGGAGACACTGATCACTTTGCCCAGTCGACAGTGGAACAGAGTAGCTGTGGGGTGAGTCTATATTTTCATAAGGAATGTGATATATGAGTCAGTCCGCAGACTTAGATTACAGGCTATATGCAACTTCAAGTTATGCTAACAGATTAAGTAGCACACATCAATACAAGTGGCATAAAGGAACATGTTGAAGTGGCTGGATTTTAAAACTTGAATATATGTCAAGGAATGCTTCAGTGACATCTGTAGGCATTCTGCTTTATCAAACATCAGTGTCACAAAGCAGAATATGTTGTAGAATGTATGTAGAATGTTATCATCTCGTCACATCTAACATCTATGAATACTTGAATGACTAAATGAAAGACTGTAACTATTTTTCTTGGATGATCACATCTAAATTGTTTTTTTTATGGCTGATTTTTTGTTCCTCAGGGTGAATGCCTGTGTGGACGTGGTGGTTTCTGGAGTCGGACTGCTGCAGGCTTTGGCTGTAGACCATGGATCTGGTCTGGATCATGAAGTGTTACATTCTGAAGAGGATCTGAAAGAAGCCTTTGTCCATTTCATGGAGCGTGGAGCAGCCGCTGAGCGCTTCTTTAGCGATAAGGAGGTTTTTCAACGGATTGCACGAGCAGCAGCAGAGTTTCCTGGAGCCAAGGTAATACCACCTCAGATTGTCCAAAGCCCAGAAAACCAGAACCCCACAAACTCAAAAGCTAAAAATGCCAGAAGCTGACACTGCTTCAATTTAACATCTTTAGTTTCATGGTAAATATGTTTGATTATTTTAATTCTACATATGTTTGCTCTGCCTTTCAGCTATATGTCGGAGGAAATGCTGCCCTCATTGGTCAGAAACTCGCCAGCTACCCTGATCTTATGGTACTGCAGCTTTTAAATTGTGATCACTGATAATTTGTAAAAGGCTTGGTCATTTATTAAATCATCACTGTCAGTTTAATTGTTTTCATTTTGACCACAGATGCTTCATGATAATGGATTAAACTAGAACTACACTCTATCAGTGCCTTCTCCTGCTCCTTTTTGTGAGATAATTTAAGGCCAGAGAACTGTTTTTGAAGATTCTTCTTATTTTTCTTTGTGAATGATTGCATGTTTGGGGCACTAAACTTGGATGACCAGTAACAAAAATTTGCCCATACATTAGAATTAAAACAAATATTTTATATTTTAGGGGGTTTCAAAATTCATCAAAATTCACATTGAAAAATGTTGGTGTTTCTTTCTTTTGGTTTGCAATTATTTTAGTGTTCTGGGAATTTTGAGCACATTCCAATGAGATGTTACAACAAAATTAACAGAAAAACAGCTTCAGACAGTGATTCAGTCATTATATGATATACAGCGCTCAACAAATTTATGAGACCACCACCCAGTGAAGGTATATGGCACAGCCACCCTAAATTAACAGCATTCGTAATTACCAAAATCATTTTGTATGTTTTTGGAATTGTTACCAATATGTAGAAGCTGAAGCTTTTAATGCTGAAATATAAATATTTTTGTGATCCATGAATTTTGAAATGTACTGTTTTACACACCAAGAAAAAAAACCCCACAAAAGTAGTAAATTGTTTTACATTGTTATTTCTTGAGTAAGATGTCAAATCTGAAAATTAGTTGTGGTTCAATGTTACCATTAATTTCAAATTTGGGAATAAAAAGGTGAATTCATGGCTCTAGATGGTCTCTGAGACAACTAGGGAAAATAAATTTGTTAAGCATTGTATGCGCTGTGCATTGCTTTAATTATATTTAGCTGCCTTTTATTTTGCTCAGGTGTTGCTGTGTGGGCCCGTTGGACCTAAACTTCATGAGTTGCTGGATGAACAGATTGTCGTTCCTCCAGAGTCTCTGCAGGAGATGGATGAATATCACCTGATCCTGGAATATAAAGCAGGTGAAGTACACAAAGAATTAGCATTTCTGATGAACAGTATGTCTGACTTTTTTTTGTTTGTTTTTTTTTTTTCAGGTGACCTGCTCATCTAATAGTTGTGTGTTATTTTTCAGGTGAACAGTGGGGATTGTCACAGGCTCCTCAAGCGAACCGCTTCATCTTTTCCCACGACGTGTCCAATGGGGAGATGAGTTCTCTAGAGACTTTTGTGTCCAGTCTGGATGAGTTCCAGCCAGATCTGGTGGTTCTTTCAGGACTCCACATGATGGAGGGTCAGGGCCGAGAGCTGTGGGAGCTGCGACTCAAAGAGGTTCAACACCTAATACATATGAGCATCTACTTGTGTCCTTTTAAAATGTATGCATTATAGCCAACTTCCACTGGAAGTGATGATCTTCTTTTTTATTAATTGATTTGTTGTTTGGCTTTTAAAAAGTCTGAAAGTGGTGAAAATATTGTTTCAAAGCCCAAGACAAAGTTTTCAAATGTCTTTTGTGGGTCTGAAGATATTCCAAATCAGAGGATTCAGACTCAAACCTGTAAATCTTTCATCAAAATAAATGGAAAAAAAAACAGGCTGAAACATGGTGTCCAGGTATTTTTAATGTTTGTCAACTTTAAAGACTGACATTTGTTTGAATTCAGTTAATTACTGTGTGATGACAAAAGCTGCCCAATCTGTTGCAGCTGATCTTTGCCTTGAGTCTGTGATCATGCATAGCGGTGGTGCAGAAACTAAACTTAGACTGCACACCCCCTCAGATATACAGCCTTTAAAAATGAAAAAGCATCACAGCCAGTGAATTAAAAGAATTACCAGTACATCATTTGATGTGTTTCTCTTTGCAGGTTGTAGATGCCATCACCAACATTCAGCAAGATGTTCCCATCCACCTGGAGCTGGCTAGCATGACCGACAAGGAGTACATGAACAGCATCTTACAGGAGGTAAATGTGTGTTCTTTGTATGTTCAGTTAGTTTGAACAGCTGGTGCAGAGTTCAAGACATTCTGACACTTGATACAGTCAGACTCAAATCAACATGCATTGTAGCTCCTGGAGCCTCCAGGAGAGGGTCTGGACAGTCTGGAGTGCAGACAAAATGAGCAGGTGTAGCTTTACCCAGTACCTGTTTGTTGTTGTTTTTTTTGTTTTTTTTTAAACTGAGGGTCAGAGACTGGGTCTGTCTGGTTTGTGATCATGAGTAGCAGTACAGAGTACCAGGTGTTCCTGAAGTCTCTAGGTTGAGCTGGAGACCCCATTGTTTTGTTGGGATTTCATCGCTTGTGGACAATGAAAGTGAGCCCTGAAGGGGTTTGAATTGGAGGAATGGTCTGATCTGATCCTTAGTGGCATCTGTTACAGGATTCTGTATTAATGAGTTTGTCCTTAACCAACACCACATTCAAGTATAGGGATGTTCTAAAGATATGTGACACCAGGACATGCTAGGCTGTAGGTTGATAATCGACTTGATAGTTATTTAATAAAACTTGTTATTTTAACTTGTGACTTGATTTTTTTGTTACCCCTCGGCCAACTCTGGCCAGAGGGGTATTGTAATTGATTTGTCGTATGCCTGTCTGTCTGTCTGTCCCTTCAACGATGTGGTTACATTATCATGAAGAGATAATTGGTGCAGACATTGAGACGTCTGCACCAAATTTATACTGTGGATGCATCTTGGCATAGACCAGAAGCCTATTGAAAATAGGTCACCTTGACCTACTTTTTCAAGGTCAAATAGCGACATGTCTTTTCAAAGACATAATCGCTATATTTGGCCAAGGGGTATTAAAAGCATAAATGTTATGTTTTTTTACACTGGTTTAGGAGAGGAGCTCAGCCATCAGCCGGTGGTGAGTTTCGGATGATGGTGGAGAAGAATGATGGACAGACATTAACGATATGAATTACTGAACTCCAGTGTTTTGTGTTTGCTGTTAGCAGGTTCTGCCCATCGTCAGCTCCATCGGTCTGAATGAGCAGGAGCTGCTCTTCCTTTCTCAGGCCGCCAATGGGCCTCATGCAGATCTGGCATCTTGGACGGGCATCCCAGATGTGGGTCGGGTCAGTGACATCCTCCTCTGGATTCTTCAACAGTATGGTTGCAGTGACCTGTCATCAGAAGCCGATCTAACTCGCATCCACTTCCACACTTTGGCCTACCATATCTTGGCCACAGTAGATGGGTTCTGGGGGAACCAGGCAGCAGCAGTGATGGCTGGGGCTCGGGTGGCCAGCAGTCAAGCTTGTGGCCTTCAAGCTGTGGATGTCACTAAAGTGGAGCTCAAAGCCCCGCTGGAGTTTCAGAGCTCTCATGCTGAAAAGGGTGAGAAGCTGAGTCTGAACCCAGTGGAGCCAGTCACAGTATGGCGCCGAAGAAACGTCACCTTCCACCTGACGCCAGTACTGGTCTGCAGGCGCCCTCTGAGGACTGTGGGGCTCGGAGACGCTATCTCAGCAGAGGGCCTGGTTTACTCCGAGATCAAAAACCAGCAGTCTTTCAGGTCAGACGTGGACATTAAAAGCAGATACCTGCTGCTGTGTTGATGGAGCCACTTGCTGCACCGGACTCTGAGTCTTCATCCCAAACCCTCAGATTATAGTGGATCAATGTCCTTCCAGAATCCTTCAGCAGAGGCAGAACTCTGTTGGCCCTATGCACATCTCTGCTGGTTCACTTGGTCCTCGCACCTGAACAATTTCAGTCTACTGTGCCTTGAAAAAGTTGAAGAATTTTATCTTTAGTCTATAATTTCTTCATGTTTCAGAGCTTTGGTAGCTGCAGAGTAGGCTTTGGTGATGAATCATATCAGTCAATATAAATAAATATCGCAACAAATGTCAATGTTTAAAAGCTGGTTTTAGTCCTGTGTGAAAGCTGGAAAAAACAGACAGGTATTTGTGATTTAAATTATTCTTTACTGATAGACTATGACAGACACTTGAGCAAAAGACCATTTCACAAATCTAGAAAAAGAGCTTTCAAAACTATTATGTAGAGAATTAAATGGAGTAAAATAAAACATTTTTAAGTATTTCATCTGACAGTGTAAACAAAATAACCATAAAATGTATCAATAATATCACAATAATAATTGTTGCAATATTGATTATTATATTTTTGTCACTTAGTCCTACTTCAGATCCATCTATCATACATGTACATATTCTGTTAAACTGGAGTGTGTATGAACTCTCAAACTGATTTTCTGCATTTTTTAGTATCTTGGTTTCTAATGGTCAAAATCAGGTTTAAAATATTTATTATAAGCTGTTCTTGAACATAAACTTCACATGATTTTAGGAGAAGAGACCTAGTGTTTACTTTCAGACTAAAACACTCCACTCTCAAGATATTTAGGTTTGGAAACTGTAGGTCAGGGGTGTCAAACTCATTTTAGTTCAGGGGCCACATTCAGCTAAATTTGATCTGAAGTGGGCCGAGACAGTAAAATAGTAACATAATAATATATGAATAATGTCAACTCCAAAATTTTCTCTGTTTTAGAGTGAAAAAAAGTAAAATTAAACAATGAAAATATTTACATCTACAAACTATCCTTTCAAACAATGTGAATAACATGGACAAACTGAAACAATAAGTGTAATTTTAACAATATTCTGCTTCAGTTTATCATTTCCACATATTGATTATAACTTACAGATCACAGCAGGTCTACAAATACACAAAACATTTAATATCAGGCAGAATATTGTTAACAGTGTACTTACTTCTCTTAAAACATTTCAGGTTGTTCATATTTGTTCAGGTTATTCACATTTTTTGTGAAATTATACTTTGTTTTAGTGTAAACACATTAAAATATTTACATTTACTAGGAGAAAAAAGTTTGGAGTTGTGAGTATTTATAGAATTATTATAATAGTATTTTACTGGTCTGATCCACAAGATTGAATTGGTCTGAATGTGGAACCTGAACTAAAAGGATTGTTAATATCTTAGTGTAATTTTTGCATTTCACAACTTCATCCCCAGGGCCGGGCTGGACCCTTTGGCGGGCTGGATTTGGCCCCTGGGCCGCATGTTTGACACCTGTGCTTTAGATAATAATGAAATGCGTTCAATTAACCTTTTAGGCGCCAGAGCTGTTTTTTGTGACTTTGACGCTTAAAGGCTTAACATAGAATGGTAAAATCACTGTACAGTCAGATCCTGACATTGAATCAGAGAATAGTTCTTTTTTTTTTCAGGGTTTCTACTCAGTGGGTTTCTGGGTCATGTCCTTTTCATGTACTGCTTTCTTTCTGGATTGTTCTGTACGTTTAAACCTTTCTCAACCTATTGGTGCATTTTTGCTCTTGCCATTTTGTTTCATGTACAATGTATAAAATGTTTGTATACCTCAAAAGGCCTGACGGCATGCAATAATGAGTCTTAATGAAAACATACATGTTGATTCTCATCAGATGTGAGGATGAGTCTGCACCTGAATGTAACTTTTATTTTTAGCAAATACAGTCTGTGTATGGCGAGAGTTTAACATGCAAAATGTCATGTTTTGTTTATTTGTAGCGTCTCATTAAATACATTTGAAAAAGCGTTTTACTGAATATTTGTCAGTGTTGAAGAACGTGAATTATTAATAAAATTTATAGTGTATAACCAACCAAACTAGCAAAGGCTGTGATTTTAATATATTCATAATGAGTTAAGTAAACCATTTACAGTTCTGAAAACAAACTACAGGAAACATCTGTACTGTACGACAATGTGAAAGTGTTGCAGAGGCGAGAAAAAGTAGATTTTGTGTAGCATTTGCGTTAATGTATCAGATGTTAGGTTGGTGTTTATAGGTTTAGTATTTTTTCTTTATTATGTTTGACAGTTTTTCTTTTGTAGGTTTAGTATTTTTAGTCTGTGTTTGATTTGGACGTCTGTGTGTAACGCGGCTCCATCTCATTGGCGCAGATAGCACAGTGCGTGTCCCAATCACAGCTGCGTGAATCAGCGGCCCCTGTGTCTCCTCCTACATCGAATCGGACTTCTTCCTCCGGCAGCCACACGTCAGCTTCTCCTTCGCTAGCATCAGTCTCTGTTCATGGTCAGACTGTGTGAGAGGAGGATGAAGTTCCTGGTTGCTGTGACGGTCATCGTGGGGTCGCTCATTTTCCTCGCCTTCCCGAACGGCTCTTCGGCAGACGAGAAGAAAAAGGGACCGAAAGTCACTGCCAAGGTAGCGTTAGCTTCGGATTAGCTTCCGTGGAGGAGCTTATTAGCTCCTGGTTAGCATCGTCAGAGGAGCCCGTTAGCGTCGTGTTAGCTTCTGCGGAGCAGCCCATTAGCTCTAGCGGAGGAGCGCGTTACCTTTCGTTTAGCTTCCGCGTAGGTGTGCGCTAGCCCCGTGTTAGCTTTAGTAGACGATGCTAAGCCACGTCACCGTCCGTCTTGGGGCAGTTTGTCCCCTGTTGATGTGCTGTCAGTTGTTCCGTGAGTCCCTGTCTGTCCATAAAATATCTTTTTCATACATTTCAATTTGTACCCGTTTTCGTTTGCACTGGACAGAGAGCGCATACTGTCTTAAGCCGCTGGAACTTCGGCCTAATCGCTGTGGTGATTTAATGTTTGTATTTTAGTGTTAATTTTCTTTAGGGATGTGTAGGATCAGGGTCCAATGTTTGCGGTTCAGTCCTGTGTCCGTGGTTGTTTTTCTTTTTTTTGGTGGTAGGCCTACGTCTAGATCCAAGTCTTCCATTGAAGGAAAACATTGGTCACACCAGATTCCGCTTGGTTAAAAGTCTCCTCAGGTACTAACTGTTCAGAGCAGGACACTGAAGACTTCCCGAAGCATAGGAAAAAATTAAGGAAGCTAGAAACATTCTCCAGATGCAGAAAGAGTTTGTCTTTACAGATGAACTTGAAACATCTGCCAAGGTGTGTTTCATAGTTCAGTTCAATTTGTACTAACTGAACCTCAGGTACTAACTGTTCAGAGTAGGACACTGAAGACTTCCCGAAGCACAGGAGAAAGTTAAGGAAGATGGAGACATTCTCCAGATACTGTAAGAGTTAATCTTCACAGATGAACTTGAAACATCTGCAAAGGTGTGTTTCATAGTTCAGTTCAATTTTAAGTGTAGCCTGGAGTTAGTAAAACTGCTAGAAACCAACATAATTGAACACATGGTATATTCTGGAGTGGAGGAAATGGTGAGGAGATTAAACCACATATTTAATTATAGTCAAACCCTGTATTCATTGTCACACCGTGATAGATTTTGTTTGATATTCTTGTTTTCAGGTTTACTTCGATATCAGAATTGGAGATGAAGATGTTGGGAGAATTGTCATCGGAGTTTTTGGAAAAACTGTTCCTAAAACAGTCGATAACTTTGTGGCTTTGGCTACAGGCGAGGTGAGGACATTTCGTGACAAATGTGATTAATATTGTCTGAGACAAGAATGAATATTTTTCACTTAAATTGAGAAATCCAAACAGATTTACTACAGAGTTTTACAGTTTATTTTGTGTTCCAGTCAACTGTTAAATGATAACAAGAGCAGAAAAAGGATATGGAACATATTGAATAATGTAACAAAAAGTTGTACCAGACAAATAAGTTATCCTAAATACTTAATTATTAATGACACGGAAAATTATAATATGGTCAATAAGTGGCCAGCTGGTTTAATACATTTTTTCTAAGTATTGGATCTGATCTTGCAGCATAAATCTTTGATATTGAGAACAACCAAGTTGTAGAATGATAACTGAATAGACAGAAATTGTAGTTCTATGTTCCTCAAAGCAGTGAGTCAGAAGTTGTAGATATCATAAATAAATGTACACATAAGGCATCTACTGACTGTAATGACATTGATATGGCTGTTGTAAAAAGGGTAATTGAGGGGATTTCAATACCACTAACTCATATCTATAACCTATCATTTCTAACTGGTACATTTCCAAACCAAATGAAAGTTGCAAAAGTGATACCTCTTCATAAATCTGGGAACTACCATTATTTCACAAACTACAGATCAGAGGTTGCGCTAGACATTTTTATTGTCCGTCATTTTGACGGACAGGGTTGTAAAAATTCCGTAATAACATATTATTATCCGTCATTTCAAATTTTTGTTTTTTAATGATAATGATATATATTTAGTAGTATTTAATATTCAAAAACATGTCAGTGATGCAGCAACTAGTTGCTGCTGGCTGATAAACCAACGTGATATCACAACTCACATAATTATACACACCACTTTTATTTGGTGTGTTATCTGTAGACATTAAGCTTTCCTTCTGTATGTTCAAGCAGTGTCAGATACCATGCACTGAGGGTTAGGGTTCAGGTTATGTGAACCAGAGATCTTGGCACAAATTGACATGCCATCAAATAACACATGAAAGGTAGAAAATGCATACATATAGCACACCAAATGCCATAAGAACTGGCATATCCCTTGCTTGTCTGTCATCCCTCACTGCATCAGTCCCTCTTTTTTTCACCAAGTTTATCAGTGCCATCACATTTACTGGGCTTTCTAAAATGACTAAGGAGACTCGTCTGTCTTCACATTTCGCACTAGCAAAGTAGCATCTAATTTTGGCTAAAGTCAGCTAAACAATGAGACAAGACTTGACACTGACTGATTAATATGCACACTCGCCATCAATTGGACAGGGGGTCTACTACAGGTGAACTAACGGTGAGTCATTTTACTGAAGTACCGGTGTTGTGTTCAGCGTAGTTATGAACAGTGGCGCTGTTGGGTTCTATACACGTAGGATGCTGTTATGGAATGTTTGATGCCTTGTTAAGAGAGAGACAGACCAGGGGCTTGTTTCACAAAACTAGGATAAGGGATTAAGCCAGGATATGTTGGCTATCCTGGCTCAACTTATCCATGAGCCGGTTTCACAAAAGCAGTTTTTGTTTTGATGTAAGTTACCATGGAGATTTATTCTGTGGAGCTATCCTGGTCCAGACCAGGTTAAATTCCAGGATTTATTTAATCTCATCCCTTATCTCAGTCAACAGTCACCACAAATGGAAACCAATAGTTATTCCACAGCCCACTACACAATGGAATCACAGTAACTAGACCCCCTGTCAGTGTTTAAACATTTGTGATTATAAATTTCAATAATTTTACATAAATGATGATTTTAGATGATTTTTCAATCATTAGGTCAGTTCAGTTCAATTGTTTATTCAGACATTTCAAACATTAGACATTTATATAGATACAATGTTTAAAAAAACTAAAGAGTCTGTAAAGGAATAGGTTGAAGCCTAAGATCATTCTGCTCCCTATTCATATCACCAAGCAAAATGAAATAAAATAGATAATACCTTCAACTTAGTAACAATAGAAACAACAAAAAATGAAACAATTCAATAGTTTGAGTGGAAAAATGAACATTCACATTCTTCGTACATTTTCATGACATTTAAACATAGTTTTAAACAAATAGCGCTGTACAGTCTTTGAACTCTGGATTTAACTTGTTCTGAACATTTACTCCAACACACAGACTAAATGTGTTCATAATTGTTCTAACATAGGGTTTTTGAACACATGACTTCCTCTGAAATTAGAAATAATTTCCCATATTTTATTCAAGCTCTGAATATGAACAGGCAACAGATTTTTTTTTATTTTGAACATAAATAGTGTTGTTTTAAAGTGGACTAAGTCACTAAACTTTAAAACTTTTAATTTGATCATAAACTAATGTGTGTGTTCCCTATAGGACACTATTGATCAGTGGTATTGGCCTTTCCTGAATAATGCTGATTGGATTTATATTAGTTCAGTCAGTATTCCCCCACACCTCCACGCACTACAACATAAAACAACTACACTTCTTTTGTATAGCTATTCCAAGGAATTGGATTACATTGACCCTTTCAGTCTGTGTATTATTTATACTTGGATAACTGACAGTTTTCCATAGACTATATATGTCACATAAATACACTATATTGCCAAAAGTATTCGCTCACCTGGCTTGACTCGCATATGAATTTAAGTGACATCCCATTCTTAATCCATAGGGTTTAATATGACATTGATCCACCCTTTGCAGCTATAACAGGTTCAACTCTTCTGGGAAGGTTTTCCACAAGGTTTAGGAGTGTGTTTATGGGAATTTTTGACCATTCCTTCAGAAGCGCATTTGTGAGATCACACACTGATGTTGGATGAGAAGGCCTGGCTCTCAATCTCTACTCTAATTCATCCCAAAGGTGTTCTATCAGGTCAAGTTCATCCACACCAAACTCTGTCATCCATGTCTTTATGGACCTTGCTTTGTGCACTGATGCACAGTCATGTTGGAACAGGAAGGGGCCATCCCCAAACTGTTCCCACAAAGTTGGGAGCATGGAATTGTCCAAAATCTGTTGGTATGCTGAAGCAACAGATTTTGGACAATTCCATGCTCCCAACTTTGTGGGAACAGTTTGGGGATGGCCCCTTCCTGTTCCAACATGACTGTGCGTCAGTGCTTGTGCATGTTTTTTTTTTTTTTTTTTTTTTTTTTTTTTTTTTTTTGCATTTGCGATCATAATTTCACGTCATGTAGAGCTGATCAAACGAGCAAACAGTTATCGTCAGAAAAAATATTCACTAATTGACATGTTTATAATGCATATCTGAATAACTAAACAGAATACAAGAATGTAATGCGATGTTATTACATGACTAACATATCCATCAGTATTTAACCTCATCAGTATTCAACCTCATTTCCAGCTTCTCCTCTTGCATCTCCTCCAGTCTCTCTACTGTCTGTCACCTGACATAAATATGTTGATGCATAACATATGAACAGATTAGGGATACAATGATCATAGAGTTTGATGGTACAGTTATTGCAAAAAAGGCTTTTACTTTCAATGAATACATGTAATTTATTCCCCAAAAATATGGATAAAATCACATCTAGAATCACATTTAGAATCTGAGGAATGTTATTGTATTGTTGTTTTTCCCACAGATTTTCTTTATTTGTGTTTTTTAAACCATTGCTCTCTTCCATAGAAATACATGAAAATAGTAAGTGAAAAATAACTGTAAAGTGCATCTGTTTTGCATTAAATATTGTCTTTTATTCAATATCTGTATTGTTGAGCCTCTACAGTTCTATACCCTTGAAATAACTTACTCTGACTCCCAAAGAAGTGTCTTCTGACCAGTTTTATTTTCTTTGACATCCCTCAAATCCTAATTATCAAGCATACTTGCAAACAAACAGACACAAATATAAATATAAATGACACCACTGATATTGAAATCGGTCTAGCTGACATGACCCAGGCAGAACAATTGCCAAACATGTTGACAACTTACGTTAGTGGTCCAACTGTCCAACTAGCAGGTAGTAGGTTAGTAGCTTTTACAAGCAAATGGAGTGACAGCCGGGACAGCTAATCACATGTAGGTTAGTAAAACCACAGAGCCAATCAGAGACGGATATTTAGGTTAGAGGCGGGACTTCTAGCAGTAACCTACTGTTAACCCTTTGTGTGCCATAATCATTGACTAAACACTACTGCCAGCAGTTGTGTTGATAGAGACTACACAGTAGTGGCTGGATACACCCCTGACTAATGATTTATGTATGGTTTCTAAATTGTTGAAACTGATGTTATTTGCTGATGACACAAATATTTTTTGCTCTGTCACTGATTTGCTGGTCTTCATACAAGATATAAATAAATACAGAACCAAGTAAACTAAAGGTGTGATTCAACAGAAATACATTTTACTTAAACCTGAACAGAACAAAATTAATGCTCTTTGGGAATTCAAGAAATGGATTCAGATGGATGGGGAGAACATTGAAAAAGCTAGTGAATTCAAATTTCTTCAGGTGACAACTGATAAGCAAATCTGTTGGAAATTGCATTTAAAGTATGTACAAACTAAAGCATCAGGGGGCATTGCAGTGTTAAGCAAAGCAGGTCCAGGGTCATAAATCAGTTGTCCATTCTATACCGTTTACTTGTTTTTCCATTTCTGCAATACTGTGCAGAGGGCAATAACTACATCACTACAATACATTCACTAATGCTTCTGCAGAATGAAGCAAAATGGGTCATTCATTTGGCAGGTTACAGAGCTCACACAAACCCTTTATTCTTACCGCCAAAATTAAGATGCAAAGGTCTCAATTTCAGACAGCTCAGATATTTCAACAAGAATAACAAATTACTACTTGGAAATATTCAAAAATTATGTGTTAGCTGAATCAGATCCTGTTGGTCAATACTGGTGGTCAATGCCAGACCAGAGTCCTGCTTTAAAAAAAATTCAAATCTTTCAATAACTGTGGTTGCATTCAGTGTGATCATCACAGAGCTCAAAAAAGTTGATTAAACTTGATTAACACAACAAACTAGTTATTTCTGTGAGAATGGTGGTTTCTTGCACTGTCTGACAGTAGACATTTGAAGGAAACAGTTTGACATCAGTGTCTGTTTAAAATGTGACTGTTATGACTGATCAACTGCAGTAAATCTGACACCTCATCCAACCTTAGACCATTCCAAGATCCCCATGTAAAGGATAATGTAAATGAACATGTATGCCCTTTGCATCTACTGTTTGATTAAAAAAAAATAAAAATAACAGATGTATATAAAAGTAGGTTTCAAATTTGATGAGTTTTTTTAACGTTTTAGTTACTGCAGACACTTTTACACGGGATCAAGAAGTGTTAATTTTGCTAAACCTGCATAATCAGGGATCGACATTAGTGACTTAAATTAGTGTTCAGCGCTCTGTCATATTATGTAACACTTAAACTTCCTGATGAATTTGTACATCCATACCTGATGTTTTGTTTGAAATTTTCATAGAAACACTTACACTGGGGTTCATTTCGTTTTGTGATTTTTTTAACAGAAAGGATTTGGATACCAAGGCAGTAAATTCCACCGTGTGATTAAAGACTTCATGATTCAGGGAGGCGATTTTACCAGAGGAGATGGAACTGGAGGTAAAACTACAGACTGAAGTTTTAATTTACTTTGAAGGGTCAGAACAGACTTCAAGTCACCGACTGTCTCAGGAATTTACTGGTTTTAGTTTTCTTTAGTTCCATATTGTTCACTATAGTTGTCATGTCTTTAAAAACATAATTGCTTTCTTTATTTTGTTCAGTAGGTCATTTTTCACTGTTGTTTTATTTCCTGAAGGTAAAAGTATCTATGGAGACCGTTTTCCTGATGAGAACTTCAAGCTGAAGCATTATGGAGAGGGCTGGCTCAGCATGGCCAATGCTGGAAAAGACACAAACGGCTCTCAGTTCTTCATCACCACCGTCCATACGCCGTGGCTCGATGGGAAACACGTCGTCTTTGGGAAAGTTCTGGAGGGAATGGTGAGAAGATGGGTAGACAAACTAATGATCACACTTTCAAAGTGACATCTGAAGCTTCAGCTTATTGATGCTGCACAAAAATTGATGTTCAGTGAGAAGTAAAATAAATGTTAACATTGGGATCACGTTAGTAGCAGATGATGAAAAGCAGAAATGATGTTGAAAGATTCAGAAGAAATAAGATTGTAAATATCGTACAAGTGAGTAGTTTTAATCACATGATAGAAAAAAAACTCATCACTACATTAATTGCTCTCCATTTAATTCATGACTTTGATTCCGGATCAATGTTGACATATCGAACATTATGTTTGAGTCATAACAAGACATTTACTCTGAGTAAAGGTGTGACCTGTATGTAACTGAACTCAACATAAGAGCTCTTGTATTTCTGATGAATACAGAGCACAGTAGCTGAGGCCTAGAATTGCCTGATTGGACATGACATCATGTGACAAGAGATGCATTTAAGGAAAATGCAGTCCACATGGAGACATTTTCAGTATCCTCAATTGTTTCATTGTATGGGTGTTTTAGGAACCCAGATCCACTGGCTTTGGAAACCAGGTCCCAGAGTGAACAAATCTCAAAATGCCGCCCTTGCATTTCTGTGTTTACAACCTATATGCTTCTTTGAGACTGGTTTTATCCCCGTGTGGACAAGGCCTCAGTCCAGATTGTTTTGAACTACTAGCATTGAATATCACACAGTGGTCACATGATCATGCATTTAGAATGGGGAGAAATAAAAGGGGCACACCACTAAGTCAGCATGGACAAATAAGACATTTGATGACAGCAGTGGATGTTTTATTGAAGAATGAATCCAGATATTAAAGTTAAACATGTCTGGGAAGTAAAATAATTGCACCAAATTAACAGACTACAGAGCACTTTTCTCAGCTTGTATCTTTTCTGTCGGAGCAGTGTTTAGAGTAACACCTGTATCAAGACATACCAGTCTTACTGCAGTGAGTTGTTTAATGCTGGAACTCAGTGTAGATCAGGTTAGAGAAGAAAAGGACAGAAGGGAAGGGACTGAAACATTAAAACTCAGTCACTACTGTCCTGCTACTATCAGTCTGTTCAACTAAACTTCATAAAACACTGACATCTAGAACAGGATGTCACACTTCTACAGTTACATATAGAAGTATGAGATCCTAGAGGTGGTCTAGAGTCTTGGATGAGTCCTAGTTTTAGGTGGGTTTCATGCATGTCAAAGTTTCACCAAGATAATTAAAACAAGAATATTTCTGTAGTGAAGCGGAGACTTGGTTATGTAGTGAATCCAGAGTTGACTGTAGGGTACACTTGCCAGTCTTTACAAATAAATTCAGTTGTTAACTCATGGATTTTATCTAAACATATTGACTGTGATTTCTGCTTGAATGTAGCTGAATGGTTTGACGAAAAGTCTTGGTTTACCCAGACGCCAAACCATGGGTCCTGTCAGTGTAGACCGCAGTCTTGGTTAAACCATATCCTGATAAGGTCTGACAAGGGCCTGTGTCCACACTGGATGCTGCTTCTGAGAGTTTGCATTTGTATCATTTGATTTGTGTTAACAGATTCTGATTTGAAGGGTCAGAGCTATCCATGTTTTGTCATGTTTTTAACTTTACACAGTTTGGAAATTAATGATCTTTTAGCCCCAAATCTTTTGTTTTGAATGTTTTGCTCCAAATACCTGTTCATAATTAGGGCTGCACAATATTGTAAAAAACTGACATTGTAATTTAAAAAAAAAAAAAAAATTTAACCCTGCGGTATATATTGCGATATGAAAAAATACTGAGGAGGATATAATAGCTGTGTGGTGCCAACCTAAATGGTCAAACAAGTTAGTTGTTTCCTCTCATTGTGGCGACAGGTGCGAGGCACTATTGACACAGAACACATATTTCAGTATCCTCCGTCTTGTAGCTGAAATAATTCCAGATAACTGATGCTGCTTTTCTTTTTGGCACCAAGCCTTCATTTTTGGTGATTTTCTCGTTTGTTGCTCATTTTTCAGTGTTATTATCAGCAACTCATTCCATGTGCATGGACATGGTCTGCTTTGGCAAACTGATTAAGAACGATTGTGATTGGTGGATCGCTGTGCACAGTGTGTCATCAACCCAGGTTGAAATTAGATGAAAACACATTGAGTTCATTTACCTCCCACATTACAAGGACCTGTGATGTGACTATTGGGCACACGTACATTGCGATGACAATGCTCAAACAACATATTGTGCAGCTCTAGTCATATTGATGAATTTATTTTCAAATGTGTTTATAAAAAATTCTGTGTTTGTTCAGAATGTGGTAAGGAAGATTGAGAGTACGAAGACGGACGGCCGTGATAAACCTCTGAAAGATGTCATCATCCATGAATGTGGAAAAATCGAGGTGGATAAGCCATTCGCTGTGGCCAAAGAGTAACGAGGACCAGAATCAGACAGGGTCTGAAGCTGCTTGATCTGGGTCCCAACGAGCATTCCAGCTGCACTGTATTATGATGATTTTTTTTTTTTTTTTTTTTTTTTTTTTTTTTTGTAAAAAAGAAAAACAAGGAAATCTGAAATAAAGGTTTCAACTTTTTGTTAAACAGACTTTATTTCTTCATCAAAACCAAGAATTCTTCAAAGGTTTTAATTGAAAACGTTTCATTTGTAGTAAAGCAGTGTTGTATTTTTACCAATAGGAGGCGCAATGTAATCGTTCTCATTGATCCTGTAGATGAATCATCAGATTATTATGAAACAGGAAACACATTACATTCACAGGAACAAGTTTATCATTAAAATAAGTTTTGTCATCTGATGTGAAGTTTAGTTCATAAACAAATGTATAAAACAAACTGTATTAAGGAGACAAACTTTTGTGTAAATCCAAATCATGAAATCTCATTTAAAAAATTTTACACTCACAACAGAGAAAAATGTAAAGACCGAAACTGCTTGAGCTGTGAACCAGGAATAAAACTATAAACCCCATTTCAGAAGAATTCATCATACCTGAATATTTTCTTTAACATGAAATTGTATCAGTATTTTGATGAAAAAGTGATTCAATAAACATGGGGAAAAAATTTTGAAAATGGCTGAATAAACACTGAAGACAAATGATTAGAAAATGATGAAAACCATCAGATTACTATATAGACAAACTTTTTCTCGTGTTTCTAAAAACGAACATTTTTAATATCATTTTTTACATCAAACCACTGAAATGCCATGATCTTAGGACAGCAGGGGGTGCTGTCACATCACACATGACAGTTTCATGTGCATTATTACCCTCGGCCACACTGGCCGCAGGGTGTTGTCATGAGTTGGTCGTCTGTACGTCTGTCCAAAAACTGGGGGCAGTAGTGCACCTGATAAGTCAGGCTGAGGGTTTTCAAGTACACACACGTTATGTTTTTATTCAGTGTTTTATTTGTATTGACACAAACTGCGGCCATTTTATGGTCTGGGTCATAATGAAATATTAATTAATATTAGTAATTATATTAATATTAACTATGTATTATAATCTTAATGTTAACTAATATTAATTATCATGATCAGTTCAGGACAATGCGTCTATAGCCACTTTTACACAGATCCCGGAAAAAAGGTGAGATGGTGATCCCACCTTTTTGCCAACATTGACTGGTTTCTACAGCCAAGCCAAAGGAGTAACAGAGGTGAGAGGCTGAACTTTGAAACAGCGGACCTGCGTTCTGGACTCAAAGGGGCTGTGATGTAGCGCAGCGTATAGTGTGACATATGAGTTGCGTGTCGGAAATACTGTGAGCGTAGTGAAAGGTCAGTGCTGATTTGGTCTGCCATGGCATCTGCTGGTTTTGGTCCACTGTGTTTTCAGAAGTCCACAGTCAACGCAGCTGTCTACCAGGACATTTTAGAGCACATCATGCTTCCTTCTGCTTACAAACTTTATGGAGATGCTGATTTCATTTTCAAGCAGGACTTGGCACCTGCCCACACTGTCAAAGGCACCAAAAGGTGGTTCAATGACCATGGTGTTATGGTGCTTGATTGGCCCGAAAACTCACCTGACTTGAACCCCATAAAGAATCTGTGTAGTATTGTTAATAGGAAGATGAGAGACACCAGATCCAACAATGCAGATGACTCGAAGGCCACTATCAAACCAACCTGGGCTTCCATTACACTTGAGCACTGCCACAGGCTGATCACCTCCATGCCACGCCACATTGATGCAGTAATTCATGTAAAAGGAGGCCCAACCAAGTCTTAAGGTTTAAGGTTCAAGGTGACTTGATTTATACCCATGAGTAGATTTGTTTTGCAGCAAGCTCTCATTCACTGCTGGTCGCTGTGTGCGCATGTACCCAACACAAATCTTTCGAAAGAATTATAGTGAAGATAATGCAAGCACATACATCACATACATAAGAGATTATAAACACAGTACACGTGGTCATGTGATGGAACTTTTCATTGGATTCAGTTGTGGGAGGGGGACAGGAAGAGAAGAAGAATGTTGTGAGGCAGACGGAGATGGGCTCAGAAACACATCTGCTCTCGACAGAGGACAGGAAGGAAGAGGAAAGTACATAGAAATGAACGTACTTTTCAGAAGGCTTACATTTCTGTTTAAAATATTTGTTTTTTATTGATTTTATGCAAAATTCTAATTTTCTGAGAAAGAATTTTGGGTTTTCATTATCTGTAAGCCATAAACATCAAAATTTCAAGAAATAAGGCTTGAAATATTTCACTCCATATGTAATGAGTCTATATAATATATGGGTTTCACTTTCTGAAATGAGTGACAAAAAATATTAAACTTTTTCATGATATTCAAATTTTTGAGATGTACCTGTAGTAGTGATGGGCGATTCACGAATGAATCATTCGAAACAATCGATTTGCGAATGCAACTGAATCGATTCAGCAGCACTTTGCTAATATTTTGTTTATTATCACATAAACTAGTCAGAATCACTCATTAAGTTGGAGGCGGAAGTGTTGTGTGACACATCGTGCAGCAGCTGGTAGTCTCCACAGCAAGACCTCTGATTGTATCGCGAGACTAGTTACTGGCGACGGACGGACAGAGCTGAAGTAATGAACTGCTGGCCGAGAGCAGCCACGCAGAGCCAAGTCGCTGAATGAATTCTGAATTGTTCACAAATCACTGAATCATTCATGAATCGATGACTCACTGAATCGCTCCGCAAATTGCCGAGTCTATTGACCCACTGAACGAGACTAGATACCCCACCGTATGAAGACAGAAAAGAAAGAAAGCATACTAATAAAATTAAATTAAACACACAGAGCACAAAGTTGTTTTAAGCAACATAAAGTAGATAGATAGATAGATAGATAGATAGATAGATAGATAGATAGATAGATAGATAGATAGATAGATAGATAGATAGATAGATAGATAGATAGATAGATAGATAGATAGATAGATAGATAGATAGATAGATAGACAGAGACAGACAGATAGATAAAAAGTCAAAAGCATATTAAATACAACTAGAACTGCAAGCAGTTATGAACGGGGGCCAAGCCTCCCCGCCCACTCGGACCCCAGGCCCCACAGAGCCCATGGAAATCGGCCCCGAAGGACAACGGTCTGGGGCTGAGCTGGTGGAGGCTGGCCCCCGTTCATAAGGGTTTACAGTTGTAGTTAGTATTCCTCCGTCTGAGCCACTGTATTCACTGTAATGGGACAAATGCACCAGTAGAGTGGAAGGAGGAATGTGTAGGGACTGGGATTTGTTGTAATAGATTACATCCACATTGACCAATCATTACTAAACTGTACAGCTGGTCTCAGGAGTGACCCCACATTATACAAACCAAATTCCATAGAAATCGGTGAAGCTGTTTAAGAGATATAAATTTAACGTTTGCAGCGCCCCCTAGTGGCCAACATCCACCAATTTTGGCTCATACCCTCAGAGTAACATGTCAACAAAGTATCTAACATTTGGTGTTGATAGCATTTAATTTGTCCGAGATATGCAATAGTCAAAATTTTTATAGCTAGCTACAGAAATTTATTCATTTATAATTTTCGCATTTTTCGACTGAACAAAATTCTTTTGATAACTTAGTATCATGTCTATGAAAACAGCATACATGCCAAGAATCACGCAGATCAGATAAAATCTCAAGTAGGAGTTTGAAAAAGTAGGTTTTCTAGTTTTTTGGGCCCAACCAAGGACTTAGTACATAGAAATGAACATACTTTTCAGAAGCCTGACATTTCTATTTAAAATATCCTTTTTTAATTGATTTCATGCAATATTCTAATTTTCTGAGACACAGAATTTTGGGCTTTCATTATCTGTAAGACAAAATCATCCAAGTTTCCAGAAATAAGTCTTCAAATATTTCACTCTATGTCTAATGAGTCTATATAATAATCTATATAATAAATGGGTTTCACTTTCTGAAATGAGTGACAAAAAATATTGAAATTTTTCATGATATTCAAATTTTTTGAGCTGCACTTGTATAATCAACCTAAAGCATGGGATGGAAACAACAGGAATAAGGCTATAATTTTGTGTAGAGTTACAACTGTTTATCAATACATTATGTATTACATATATAATATATGTACATATGTTTATGAATGTAACCATGACAACAAAAAAGTTTTATATGATGTAATTAAAAATGTCTGCACTTTGCAGTGTTTTTTTTAATTTTTTTTATTCAAAACAAAATATAACACGATGTGTAAAGTTAAATGCTATATTTGTCAGTTCCAGATGCCTGTTTGTAAATATGTAGGTGTATTTACAGATTCACTGTTTTCTGTAATTTATGAGGTACACATGTAAATGATAAACTGAGGTATACTGTTGTTAAAATTGCCCTTAGATTGTTCATATATTTTTAGGTTATTCACATTTTTTGTGAAAGGATAGTTGTAAGTGTAAACATTTTCATTATGTTTTGGGGGTTTTTTTTGCAATAAAACAAACAAAAAAAAATTGGAATTATCATTATTTATAAATTAATGTGTTATTATTTTTACTGGTCCAGCCTCCTTGAGAAAATATTTGTCTGTATGTGGGACTAGAAATAAATAATTTTGACACCCCTGTTCAAAATTAAATGGTAGAGTTCTATTTGTTGTAATAATAAAAGTTAAAATAGTTGGTGTTACAGCAGTCAGGACAGTGAAAATAATGTGGTATCAATAAAGTAATTTCCATGCCCAAGACCAGAAAATGTGTTTCTTTCATTTTGTTTTGTTTTGTTTTTACCTTTATTGCCTGTTGGTGATGCAATAATCCCAAAACTCAACCTATTTTATGTTTTATAGTGAAATTAACAATCTCCACTTAATTCAGCTTGAAATCAAAAACACAAATAATTAATTTTTTGATGTATTTGTATGTAGATTTGGCTGTTAGGGGATTACAAAGTTGATTTGGTAAAGGAATTTGGCCTGTTTTGATGTTTATGTTACATACTGTGTGTATACTGTGTATATACTGTATTGTGTATTTGTGTATGTGTATTTATTTCAGTGTGCAGACGTGTATTTCTTTCTGTGTACAGACATGTATTTCTTTCACTGTGCAGACGTGTATTTCTTTCATTGTGCAGACATTTGTATTTCTTTCACTGTGCAGACATTTGTATTTATTTCACTGTGCAGACGTGTATTTTTTTCACTGTGCAGACATTTGTATTTCTTTCACTGTGCAGACATTTGTATTTCTTTCACTCCGTAGACATGTATTTATTTCACTGTGCAGACGTGTATTTATTTCACTGCAGACATTTGTATTTATTTCACTGTGCAGACATGTATTTCTTTCACTGTGCAGACATTTGTATTTCTTTTACTGTGCAGACATTTGTATTTATTTCACTGTGCAGACATGTGCATTTCTTTCACTGTGCAGACATTTGTATTTCTTTCACTGTGCAGACATTTTTATTTCTTTCACTGCAGATGTGTATTTATTTCACTGTGCAGACGTGTATTTATTTCACTGTGCAGACATTTGTATTTCTTTCACTGTGCAGACGTGTATTTCTTTCAGTGTGCAGACGTGTATTTCTTTCACTGTGCAGACGTGTATTTCTTTCAGTGTACAGACATGTGGGCTGTATTCTACCTTTGAATGTGTATTTATTCTTCTGTTCTGTCATATGCTTTGGTTCTGTTCTTTTTATCTTTTACAGTCACTGTGTGACTTCAGTTTTAAAAGAGCTGCTGGTTTTACTTGCTTTGATTGATCCTTATTCAGTAAAGGAACATCATGTTACTCTTTGTGTATTTATATTTATATGACATATATAGTCTATGGGAAACTGTCAGTTATTTAAGTATAAATAATACAGAGACTGAAAGGGTCAATGTAATCAGATTCCTTGGAATAACTATATAAAAGAATTGCAGTGGTTTTATATTGTAGTTCATGGAGGTGTGGGGAAAACTGACTGAACTAATACAAATCCAATCAGCATTATTCAGAAAAGGCCAATACCACTCATCAATACAGTGTCCTATAGGAACACACACATCAGTTTGTGATCCAATTAAAAATGTTAAAGTTTAGTGACTTAGTCCACTTTAAAACAACACAATTTATGTTCAAAATAAAAATAATCTGTTGCCTGTTCATAACGCCTGAGATGAGATGCCATCCAGGACTTGCTGAATGGCATTTTGGAACACCTCTGCAGCTGAGGAGACTCCAAAACAGAGTCTTTTGTAACATTGCAGTCCTACATCCAATCCAATCCAATCCAACTTTATTTGTAAAGCACTTTAAAACAACCACAGTGGACCAAAGTGCTATACAGAAAAATAAATAAAAGCCATAATAACAGAGTAAAATACAAGATTAGATTAAAAGACAAAGAACAACTGTAAAAGTAAAATAAACATTTAAAAATTAAAAGAAAAAAAATTACAGAAGAATAGATAAAGCCTAAATAAAAGAATTAAATACTAGAAAAGCACTCGGAGAGCGCAGACCTCCGCCAAGGCTGATCAGTGACCCCCCCCCCCCCCCCCCCGTGGGCCTCCCCACGCCAAGGAGGTTATGTTTTTGCCAGGGTTTGTTTGTTTGTTTGCCTGTCTGTTTGTCTGTCCGCAGCAGTTTGGCTGTTTGCAGCCAGTGGAGTGAGACTAAAATAGGGGAAATGTGCTCGTGTTTACGTGTGCCGGTTAAAAGACGTGCACCAGCATTTTGCACCATCTGGAGACAGGTGATGGAGGAGCCACTAGCCCCAACATACAGTCCATTGCAATAATCGAGCCTGGTGGTCACAAAGGCATGAATGACTATTTCAAAGTGCTGCCTATAAAGAATTGGTTTAATTTTGGGCAGCTGCCTCAACTGGAAAAAGCTGGATTTAATGACTGAACTGATCTGACACTTGAACTTGAGTTCAGCATCCACTTTAATGCCAAGGTTTGTGATGGTTGGCTTCATAAACTGGGCCAAGGGACCCAGATTTACAAGGGGGGGGGGGATGGGTAGTAATGCCACCAAAACCATCACCTCTGTCTTTTTCTCATTACATTTTAAAAATGTATAGTCATCCAGGCCTTTATGTCCTCAAGACACCTGAGTAAAGGTTTTACGGTGGAGTCATCCTTCTAAATTGATCTGACTGTCATCTGCATAACAGTAGAAGGAAATACCATGCTTCCGAAGTATGGACCCAAGTGGAATCAGGTAAAGGGAGAAAAGAAGAGGGCCTAAGACTGAGCCCTGTGGGACCCTGCATGAGAGGTGAGCAGAGGAGGACACTGAGTCACCAAGGCTGACACAGAAGGTTTGATCAGCCAGGTATGACCTGAACCACTCCAGTGCTGCGCCTCCAATACCCACCCACTGTTTTAAATGAGAAATTAAAAGTTCATTGTCCACTGTGTGGAAAGTAGCATCCATCCATCCATCCATCCATCCATCCAGCCTTTATCCACCGCTTATCCGGGGCCGGGTCGCGGGGGTAACAGTCTAAGCAGGGATGCCCAGCCTTCCCTCTCCCCAGACACCTCCTCCAGCTCTTCTGGGGGGACCCCGAGGCTTTTGCCAGGCCAGCCGAGAGACATAGTCTCTCCAACGTGTCCTGGGTCTTCCCCAAGGTCTCCTCCCGGTGGGACATGCCCGGAACACCTCCCCAGGGAGGCGTCCAGGAGGCATCCGAAGCAGATGCCCGAGCCACCTCAGCTGGCCCCCCTCGACACGGAGGAGTAGCGGCTCTACTCCGAGCTCCTCTCTGGTGACTGAGCTCCTCACCCTATCCCTAAGGGTGCACCCAGCCACCCTGCGGAGGAAACTCATTTCGACCGCTTGTATCCGGGATATTGTCCTTTCGGTCATGACCCAAAGCTCATGACCATAGGTGAGGGTAGGAACGTAGATTGCCCGGTAAATCGAGAGCTTCGCCTCTCAGCTCAGCTCCTTCTTCACCACAACCGACCGGTACAGCGACTGCATCACTGCAGATGCTGCACCGATCCGTCTGTCAATCTCACGCTCCATCCTTCCCTCACTCGTGAACAAGACCCCGAGATACTTGAACTCCTCCACTTGGGGCAAAGACTCCCCACCGACCCAAGGAGGGCAAACCACCTTTTTCCGGTCGAGAACCATGGCCTCGGATTTGGAGGTGCTGATCCTCATCCCGCTCGCTTCACACTCGGCTGCAAACCGCCCCAGGGCACGCTGAAGGTCCAGGTTCGATGAGGCCAACAGGACAACGTTGTCTGCAAAAAGGAGAGATGAAATCCTGTGGTCCCCAAACCGGACCCCCTCCGGCCCCTGGCTGCGCCTAGAAATTCTGTCCATAAAAATTATGAACAGGACCGGTGACAAAGGGCAGCCCTGCCGGAGACCAACGTGCACCTGGAACAGGTCTGTCTTACTGCCGGCAATGCGAACCAGGCTCCTGCTTCAGTCATACAAGGACCGGACTGCCCTTAGCAAAGGGCCCCGGACCCCATACTCCCGAAGCACCCCCCACAGGATACCACGAGAGATTTAACTGGAAAGTAGCAGTTAAATCTAAAAGCACAAGAACAACACAGTCACCAGTCAGTAGCTAAAAAGATATCATTAAAAACTCCTAAAAGAGCTGATTCATTGCTGTGCAGGGGTTTAAAACAGATTGGAAGACCTAGAGAATTTTGTGCTTTTCTAGAAAAATCATGAGTTGTGTGCAAACTATCTTCTCGAGAATTTTTGAAATAAAAGGCAATTTGGAAATAGGCTTGTAATTGTCAAGAACTGCAGTATCTTAGTCCTGTTTTTTTAATCAAAGGTTGCACTACTGCATGTTTGAATGTTTTAGGGACTACACCTGAGGACAAACTGCTGTTAATAAGAGACAGAACATAGAACCCTATGGTGGGGAGAACCTCTTTAAAAAGTTGAGGAGGGACCACATCATTCAGAGAACATGAGGGTTTCATCTGACCAACAGTCTTCGGTAACAAAGACAGACTCACAGGCTCAAACCTGTCAAAGACAGCAGAGGAGGACACAGAGACTAAAGTGTCATGCGCAGAGGGTGCAATTAAAGCCCTAGTGGAGGCAACCTTATCAATGAAGAAATTAAGAAACTGCTGACACAGCAGGGGAGGACTGCAAACAGTCTGTGGCGCATTGAAAACAGTGTCAATAGCCTTAAACAAAACTCGAGGCTTATGACAGTTGGACAGAATAATATCAGAAAAATATTTCCTTTTAGCATCTTTCACAGTTTTCTGATAATGACGCCAGCAGTCCCCTAAAATGTGAAATGACACCTGCAGTTTGTCCCTTTTCCACTTCCGCTCAGCTCTATAGCACTCACGGCTGACAGCACGAGTAGTGTCATTCAGCCAGGGCTCAGATTTAGTCCTAGATTGTCTGGTTTTAACAGGGCCACAGTGTCTAAAACGGGTTGGCAGGTAAAAAGAAACCATGAGCTAAGCGCCTCCGTATCCTTGTCCATAGACTCAGTGACACCGTTACAAGTGTGACTGAAAACCTCTGAGAACTGAGCAGCTGTGGAGGGGTTAATGACGTGACAGCATCAGACAGCAGTGTGAGGTTTAGCTGGGTTACAGGCAAGAGCAACTTCAAATAGTAGTACAGGCATATGGTCACAAAATACTGCATCACAAACTTCTAAGTTAAAAACAGGCAAACCAAAAGATAAAACCAGATCAAGTGTGTGTCTGCGTTCCTGTGTGGGACCAACGGATGGGAATGGACTGGTTCTTTTCGAGAACCAGATCCCAGTAGCTCGATTCCTTGGAATCGTTTGCCTGCCTGCTTAACGATTCTGCTTACTGATTCGCCTTCGTTGTGCATGCGCGATGACGTCACATGTACGCTGCATTGTTTTGGTCAGAACGTAGCCAACATGGCGTTGAGGCAGAAATGGTCTAAAAAGATGACACCAGGTCCACTTGTAACACTTGCAAAGCTTCCATTTCTTCAAAAGGGTGGAATCCCTCCAAAATGCTCAAACATTTGTCCACATCTGGCTGATTTAATGAGCCATTCGCAGTTTCACTGTACCGGCCATGTGTACTTAGACTTGCATGGCTTAATCTTTGAGACAAGCATATGCTACTGGCATTTGATTCGCTACTTAGCGACACTTGTGAATCTAGCGGCAGAGTGAACACTAGGCCGTCATCTGGGCCCAGTTCCAGTGTGGGCAACAAACATCGTACCCCCTCAAATACAAGTTTCCGAAGGTAGGGGAAAGGAAATGAGGTGCACAACAACGGGCGGTGGGCAGAGTCAAACCAATTCCACGTAGTGGAAATGCGGCAATAGAGGAATTAGTATTAGAATAGAATAGAATAGAATTAGTATTAGAATAGAATAGAATAGAATAGAATAGAATAGAATAGAATAGAATAGAATAGAATTAGTAAAGCGTCTTTGGTTTCACTTTCACTTTCACTGTACCCCCCCCTGCCATCATCTGTTATTATTATTTGTGTATACTGTATATGTTATACCAGGGCTGTGCAGAGAGCTATAAAGGGGCAGGGGCTCAAACTTCCAAAAAGGCACATGAAAACAAATAACCACCAATTACAAAGTTCACATTTAGCAACAAGCAACATTATTAATCCACAGCAAGTCAAAGATTGACCAAATGGTCCAGATCAATGTCCTCAACACTGGGTGTGTCCTCCCTGAGCCCTAACACAGGCTGTGCAGCTTCTGCGCAAACTCTGGATTCACCTCCTGATCCTATCTTAGGGGATCCTATCTTAGGGGATGTTGTCCCACTCTTCCTGAAGCTATGAGCATCTGGCGGTTGCCAGGTGCTGGACGCCTAGCATACATGGATCTACCAAGAATATCCCACAGATGTTCAATGGGATTGAGATCTTTGACTTGCTGTGGATTAATAATGTTGCTTGTTGCTAAACGTGAACTTTGTTGAACTACCCTTTGTCATATTTTACATTATCCTCTGGATACTCATCCACTGTTTTGTTATTTGTTGCATTTTGTTTGTTAATTAAATGTTTTTTTTAAGAACAAGAAAGAATTTGTTTTCATATTTAATAAAATGGTGTGAAATGGCATCACATAGAATATGTGATAAGTTTCTTTTGATGTTCAGTTTAAATATAAGTGGAAATAAAGATGTAATGTGTAGAAGTTTTTGTGTGTTAATACCCTGCACAAATCTAAATCTTACCTTGTGTATTTTTCTCATTTCTAGTCAAAATATCTCATCACATTTAAAATAAGACAAAATCACCTAAAGAGTAACTTTTCAGTGAGATATAAGGACTTGGTTTTAGACAATAGATCTTGAAAACTTATTTCAAAAAATCTTAGTAAGATAATTTTCACTTGTTCCATTGGCAGATTTTTTTTGCTTAATTCAAGATTTTTGTTGCTCAGTTCACCACAAAAATCTGCCAATGGAACAAGTAAAAATTATCTCGATAAGATTTCTTGAAATAAGATTTTCTAGAACTATTGTCTAAAAATAAGTTCTTTTATCTCCCTTACAAGTTACTCTGTGGGTGATTATGTCTTATTTTAAGTGTGCTGAGATATTTTGACTAGTAAATGAGAATAATACACTTGGTAAGATTTTGATTTTTGCAGCGTAAGTCCAAGACAAATTCTTAAAAACAGATGTTAAATTATGTATAAAAGCTTGACAGTGAATGTTAATAACTAGAAATACCTTCATTTTACATCTGGTTTTACACCTACTTTTACAGTGAAACATTGAATATTTAGTTTATTGTCATTATAGGACATATTTATGATGATATTTAGGTCCACGGTTAAGAAATAACCATGTAGAGGAAGTGTTAACCCAAGCCAAACCATTTAACATTACATGATAATAATAAAGTTTATATTGTAGTATTTATAGCTGTATCATTTAATATTGACCAGGTTGATGGGAATATTTGTGGAGGTTTGTGGTTATTTCAAATAAGATTCACTCAAGATGTTTGAGGCGAACACGGATATTACGATTATCCATCCAGCTGTTTCTGAAACAAAACCAGAAATGTCAAAGTGTTGCCACTGATGAAAGAATCGGGGGATTTTACATAAGTTTTATGACTCTTGTACACCAAAAGGGCCAGATTTAGGTATTGGATGAGAGGAAGACTTGGATGTGTTTTCTTTTTATGCAATTTTATATCGGTTTAGCAGAATTTAATTACTTCAGCACATTTTAACCCATTAAGACCCAGTGGTACTTTTATGGCAGCTTCTAAATGATTTTTTTCTCTCTTTTTGACATTTCTCATGTGATTTATCAAAATTTATTATAATAAAAATCTCTGTGTTTTGCATTTTTCAGTGTAAATCACTTACTTTACCCTATCTTTAATTTACTGATCATGTAGATGTTCATTAAAGCTCAGAGTAAACTTAAAGGTATTGTGCAAAAACAGAGAAAACTGAAGAAAAAGTGACAAGTGAGGACTATTACCATGTGTTACAATTTTGCGGCTTAAACTCAACAGTTTATGGAAATAAAACATAAGCAAATATGTGTGACTACTTCAGCGAGGACTGAGACTAAGGTGGGCACCCTTGTTAGAGCATGCTAGTCTGTGAGCTAATTCCATGACGTGTCGATGATATTGAATTATTTACTCACTTACGATCGGTTTTTGGCCCCCAGAACTATAGCTGTTGAAGAATAGGACCAGGACCAAAAGCAACAAGTGAATGTATTGGGCAGATAGCGGGGTGGACTCTCATGTACCTTGAATCGCACTGCTTCCCTCCTCCTCGTTCATTCTCCAGACTTCATGACATGTGTGCGTGTGTGTGTTGCAAGCAAGGTTGCACAGGTGGAAGGGGTGCGGCGTGACAGAGGTGAAAGGGCACCATGACCAGGTCAAGTGACAGCAAAATTAAACCACTCTAAACATTTATTATCACTGATCAAAATTTTAGTCACGAAAATTTTAGTCATGCAGTTTTTTGCGCAAAAAAAAAAAAGCTGTTTAACCAAATTCACAGCTGTATCTACCACAGAGTGATGGATCTCATCAAGAGAGCATCCGGTAGGGTTGTGCACTGCCTCTGGCCACCATTTTTTCCAGCAGGCATTTGAAGTTACAGTTTTCATCTCCTGAATGGCCCTCTGAATATTTTGGAGACATGACGCAATGGTGTATTCACGCCAGTAGGCCTTTAGTGAGAAATTTTGATCCAAGTCCATAGCCTCAACAAGATGTTGCAGGGTGTTGCGCGTATAGAGAGCCTTGAAAACGCGGATGATGCCTTGGTCCATGGGCTGAATCAGTGATGTAGTGTTTGGCGGCAGAAATTCGATTTGCACACCATCATATGACAAATCATCAGCATGGCCTCCGGCGTTGTCTTCGAGCAGAAGCACTTTAAAGTCTAGGCCTTTGCGTTGTGCATCCAGTAAACGGGCAACGCATTCTTATTTTTGTCTGTTAGGGCTATAGGATTTTTTGACCTATAAACAAACCCTGGTATTATCAAAAAGCCCTCAGCATTTCCACACATAACCAGAGTCACACCGATTTTTTGGGCCTTAAATCCTGGGGCTTTGGCTTCATCCTGCATTACAAAGGTGCAAGAGGGCATTCGTTTCCAAAATAAGCTTGTCTCATCCATATTAAAAACTTGTTCAGGCTTATATCCCCCTTCCTCGATGATCGCTTTAAATTTGTTGTTCACGTATGCCTCTGCTCCAGCGGTATCTGCAGAGGTGGCCTCTCTGTGCAGAGAAACACTTTTAAGTTCAAAGCATTCTGAATCTGTCAAACCAGCTCTTGCTGGCATTAAATGGGCTTGGTACTGCGTGAAAACCACTTGTTGATGGTCTGGGCTCCGCATCATCCTGCTCCTTGCTGTCATGAATGTCATCGCTGTCAGCAAAGGTTTCATAAAGCTTTTTAGCTTTTGTGCGGATGATGTCAGTATCCAGTGAAATGTTCTTTTTCCTGCAGTCACTGATCCACAAAGCTAAAGCAGACTCCATCCTTACAATGGTCTTGTTGCAGACAGTTCCAACCCTTTTTGCATCCTTGTTAAAACTTCTTGCTGCTGACATCCTTAAGTTATTTTCCTCCTTCTTTATGTAACGAACTGAAGATTAATTTATTCCATAATGGCGCCCTACATCCGCGTAACTTCTGCCTTCCTTCAGCATGTCCAGAAGTCCAACTTTTTGTGCAATGGTTAGCAGCTTCCTCTGCCTATTGGGTGCGACCGCAGGTGCCTTTGTCGGTGCAGAACGTTTCATCAATATTGTGGGTTTTGTTGGGGAGAAAACTTGTAAACATACAGCACTTCAGAGTCACACTGCTCACGATCGAGCATTTATGTAAATTTGGCGAGTCGAACGCATTCTGTACTGTACAGGAGACACGGCACAGAGGAGATTAATTGACAATGGTCTACAGTCCCTTAGCCAATCAGGATGCAGAACACAATGCGCGGGTTCTCCCTTAGCCAATCAGGATGTAGAGCACAATGCACGTTCATATGCTGTTAAAAAAAAGCATGCAAATTTGCACTAAAAAAAATTCTGCGAAACAGCGAGGCCGCGAAAGGTGAACTGCATTATAGTGAGGGACAACTGTATTTTCTGTGCAGAGATGGAAATATAAAAGACAGTTAATATAAAAACACCTGTTTGTACTCTTTTATTCCCTCACCCAATGATAATCACTAAGAAAATCGATAAGGAATCGGATTGATAAGCAAAATCGATAATGGAATCTGAATCGTTAAATTCTAATCGATTCCCATCCCTAGTGGGACCACACACAGACTGCACAAGATTAAAAGAGTCAGTGAGGCTTAAAAAGTCCTTTGCCGTTGGCTTTTTGGGGCAACACACATGAATATTAAAATCCCCAACAATAAGGACACAGTCATATCTAGGCATGATTTCAGCCAGAAAATCAGAGAAGTCATTTAAAAAGTCCTTATTGGATTTGAGACGCTGATAGACCATAGGCTCTATGCATGCATCACTTCCGCCTCTGATGTAAGGATGGTAAGATATTTCCGGTCGGACTCAGAGAATGTGGAAGTGCTAGTATCATGGCTGAGTCTATGAAGTTCACCCGGTGCCTTTTGGAATTACCCAAGTTTACTGTTAACAATGTACATCGTATTGTCCAAGGATCAAGTACAACATTGCAGAGTAAACTTTAAAAAGGATTCAAATTCTACGCCTTTTCTTACCTCTGCAATTTCGAAGGTAAGTTGCTAACGCTAATTTTAGCTAGCCTCAGCTTGGAGCCTAGTTATGTGATTGGTGTTTTTTAGTCACGATTCGCCCTGCTCCATGTAAATCCAGTGACTAGAACGGCCTTTTTTTGATGTGTTTGTATTTTTTGATGAAAGTATCCGAAGAGGGCTAACGAGATCACAGTGAGGGCTCACTGCTACAGATCTATGAAGAAAGTGGATACGCCACACCAGCTGAGAGTAGGACTAGATAAAATGACACATTCAAAGTTCTGTTAAGTGTCACATTCAAAGTTCTGTTGAGAATGTTCAAAGGTTTGTTCAACACGTTTTACCCTTCCTCTCACTTCACTTAAAGCTGCGGGAGACTTTTGTCACCAATTTTTCATTAAATGTGTTCAACCTCAGTCATATCCTCAGTATCATGAATCCGTTAGTCTTTCTAATGATTACTCACCTGAATCTCTTCCCTCACAGTGAACAATTTTGAAGTGTACTCCACCATAACCAAACCATGTGTTTACGAACTGGTAGCAAACAGGTAACAAACCGCTGCCACTGCCAGGCGGCTGCACGAACCTTCGCCACTCACAATGCATGTCCTGACAAAATTCCAAAGATACCTACCAGCTCTGTGTGATGGAAAAATTGGTGATGAAAGTCTCCCGCAACTTTAAGTTTTGATAACCATAAACAAATATGTTGGTAACCAAATGCAGTCATGTAGATAAGTTGGATGCCTTAGGCTATTTGGTTTATAGTAAACAAATGGGAGTTTGTTTTACAATTCGAGTTATCATCTACCGTTACGGTTCCAAAAGGAGAAAACAGTACACTTACTCAGTCATTCTTCAAACTGCATATTCTAACTCAAAACTGTCCTGTCATCTCAATTTCTTTACTAAGATATGGTTCGAACTATCAGACCAATTTTAACAGATTTACCTGATGACACTCTCCAAGAAGCAGTAGAAGCAAAAACTGCACTGTTGTGTTGTTGGTGGCATGAGCCTTTTATGTTGCACTGCTTACCTGCTGTCCTGCGACACTGTCCCTGGGTGCTCACCAACTCCTCCACCACACTATGGAGGAGGAGGCGAATAGCACAATACCAGTGTTGTGAGAGTTTACTTTAAAAGTACAAGTTCAAAGTTGATATAGCATGTAGTGTATTACTTGTAGGCCCATTTCATTAATGCAAATGCACCACTCTTATGTGCATTTAATATGAAGTTGAAAGGAAGTTCAGATTGAATAAGTGTTCAGTTCATAATTCACAGACACATGAGCTTGTTCAGTGAACTATTGTATTACTTGCTAATTCATGCACAACACTGCACAAGAGTGAGGCAGTATGGCTAAGTGGTCTAAGACAGTAGGCGAGTGATGCAGAACAGCAAAATGTTACATGATAAAGTATACGAGTGGCTCACTCCATGACAACATGACAAAAAAGGTTTTACTCCTATTGGCAATCACCTTCTTTTCAAAGGCCTTTTAATTTTGCCTCTGTGTATTTCAGATGACTACGTGATTCACAGCCAGTTGTGCTGATTAACAGCTACTGCTTTTGTGTGGCTGGTTGTGGAACCGGCAACCACTTGGTTGCATTGCTTTTCCAGAAAGCTCATTTTTCCGAATGTGGCATGTCTGTTGTCCCTCCTGTCCTTTCATGCACGCAGACAGAACAGAAGTGGTATAAACCACAAACAATGGTTTATATCATTTCATGCACAATGGTTCAGTATCTAACACTTGTATCACTCTTTACCAGTCACTTTCCTAACACCATCTTTTCAATAAATAGGGGGTGAAGCCAGGACCTGTGGATGCTGTGGTTGTTGTAAAGCCCAAACCAGGTGCTACTACAGCCAGTGGAGTTAGGTATGCAGCACCAAATTAAATTGGCAGACTACAACGTGACAATGTGTTTGCTACTGATTGTCTGAGAATGTTATTCCATTTTTGCAGTTGCCGTTCTCTTCAAAATCTGTTTAATTTTGCCTGTGTACTTCAGATGACATCATGTGATTCACAACCAGTTGTGCTGGTAAACAGACTACAATGTGTTGTAAAACTAAATGGTATTATGTTTATGTTTATGTTTACGCATTTGGCAGACGCTTTTTCCAAAGCGACTTACAGGGGAAAACCAATTAAATCACTCAATCAATCAAATTTTATTTATATAGCGCCAGATCACAAGAAAGTTATCTCTTGACATTTATATATAGAGTTGGTCAAAACCAGACTCTAAGTCAATTCTACAGAAACCCAACAGAATCCTCCAGGAGCAAACACTTGTGACTGGTGACAGTGGCGAGGAAAAACTTCCCTTTAACAGGCAGAAACCTCGAGCAGACCCAGACTCCTGGAGGATGGCCGTCTGCCTTGACCAGTTGGGGTTAAAGAGAGAGAGTAGAGAAGGGGAAAAAGAGAGAGCGATAGAGATAGGGACTGGGGGAGAGGGGGAGAAGGGGGGAGTAGGGGGAGACACATGGAGGCGGTTGAGGATAAGTGAGTGGTGATGATGAGGGCAGGGAAGAGGCCGGACCACCGCAGCAGCTCCAGAGATAATCGTGAAAGAATCTGTGGTTGTCCTGGGAAAAACCTTATTAGAATATTTAAAATGGAATGTTTGAAAGTGCTAGGACAGGAGGTGCTCTCGGAAGAGCTGGGTCTTCAGGAGCTTCTTGAAGATAGGCAGGGATGACTCTGTTCTTGTAGCACTTGGTAGAGCGTTCCACCAACGTGGAACGACCCATGAAAAGAGCCTGGATTGTCTTGTACAAGGTCTGGGGACCACCAGACTACGTTCCCCAGACGAGCGGAGTGGTCGTGGGGCGACATAAGCTTTTATTAGTGCACCTAAGTAGACAGGAGCAGACCCACGGAGAATTTTGTAGGCTAGGATTAAAGATTTGAATTTGATGCGGGCAGCTATGGGTAGCCAGTGTAACTCAATGAGTAAGGGGGTGACATGTGCCCTTTTAGGCTGATTGAAGACCAGACGCGCTGCTGCATTCTGGACCATTTGTAGTGGTTTGACAGCACAAGCTGGGAGGCCCGTTAGAAGAGCATTGCAGTAGTCAAGACGGGAGATAACCATAGTCTGCACCAGGAGCTGGGTGGCCTGTTCGGTTAGGTATGGCCTGATCTTTCTTAGGTTGAACAGAGTGAAACGGCATGATCGGGTGACAGAGGCAACGTGATCCGTGAAGGTCAACTGATTATCAATCATGACTCCCAAGTTACGTACTACACTGGTAGGAGCCAGAGGTATGGAGTCAATAGTGATGGAGATGTCCAGCTGTATGGTTGGCTTAGCTGGGAAGACCAGCAGTTCAGTTTTGGACAGGTTCAGCTGAAGGTGATGGGCTTTCATCCATGCAGATATGTCAGAGAGACAATCTGAGATCCGCACTGAGACTGTGGAGTCATCAGGTGGGAATGACAGATAGAGCTGGGTATCATCAGCATAGCAATGATATGAGAAGCCGTGTGAGTGGATGATCTGACCGAGTGAGGTGGTGTATATGGCAAAAAGGAGGGGGCCCAACACAGAGCCTTGGGGGACCCCCGTGGTGAGGCGGTGAACTGCTGATGTGTGCCCTAGCCAGGACACACTGAAGGACCGACCAGTAAGGTAAGATTGAAACCAGGAGTCGGCGTGGCCTGTGATGCCCATTGACTTGCTACTGTATTGACTATCTCATGTTATTTCAGATCTGCACTTTACAAGGCCTTCAGCGATAAACTCCCAGACCCCTTCACCCTCAACCCTGGACCTGCCTACGCTGGAATGAAGGTGGAATCTCTACCACTCATCTGCAAAATGAACATCTCTGCTGACAAGCCACTTGTGGACTCCATCTTTGGGAAAGTACAAGCTGGCAGTGTACTGTCCTATAACAGTGGTCGGCAGTAGCGTCACTACTGGTAGCAAAGCTAGTAACTTACTACAATTTTCAGCAGTGTTGGGCAAGCTACTTGGAAAATGTAGTGAGCTAAGCTACCAGTTACTCTATCATGAATGAAGCTTAACTACACAGAAGCTACCACTCAGTCAAATGTAGCAAGCCAAGTTACACAAACACAACTTAACATGGCGGTAAACATAAGAAACTACATATTTAAATTTCCAAATACGTGCAAAGTCAATTCCAGTGGGTTATCAGTATGCCAGAGTAACTATAATTAAAGACCAAAGTCCAAAAATTACTGGACAATTACTGACATCTGCAGACCAGGATGTAGTTAACAATGCTCACTACACTCCAATTGGAGTTCAAAGTCATGTGGAAGTCGAGGGAAGTAAACAGAATACTTTGGAGGGCTGTGCAGGCAGGGGACTCACTAAAAACCAGGCGTTTCACCCAGGGGTGGGATTCTACGTCAGTCCCGGGTGTTTATTTGTTCTTCAGGTTAGAACATGTATCAGGTGGAACTAATGTTTGATGGTTGGAGCACCCTGGACTCATTTAAAGGACGTACACCAAAATTGTAGTAAGTTAATAATACATAATAATAATGGATTGGATTTTATATAGCGCTTTTCTAGACACCCAAAGCGCTTTACATTACTGATCGATTGATTATTCATTCGCTTTCACATTAATTTACTAGTGACGCCACTGCCTAACGCTGATTTTCAGTAGTTTGGCGGTAACGTCACAGTTTCCTGAATCAAGTAACGTTTCAGTAGCTTAACTCTTTTATTGATCAAGTAGCGTGGTAACGACCATAGACGCTATTTTTATATAGCTTAACACAGTGGAGAAGCAGCTTGTAGACGAGACAATGTAATTATATAATTCACAACACAAGCACTCAAGATTGTTCGGAACAGGGCACACACACTGTCTGCACAGGACTCACTATAGACCAAGCATTTTGCCCAGAGTGGGCGTGTCTTACTGGAACGTCATCGTGCACGTTCTTGGAAGCGTCGTGCCCACGCTTGTGGACAGCTTAGCAAACTCTGGGCAATGATGGAGCTTTTCCCCACTTCCTGTTTTCCGACATCCTCCCACGTCGTTGCTGGCAGTACCAAAGAGCAGATAGCGGATAGGGTATGGAGGGGACCAGGTGCATCATGTGGGGCTGAGTTTTCATGGCAGAGTTGGAGATGAGACCCGCACCGCGTACCTTTCAGATGATGGCGTTCACTTTAATGCAGAGGGAACCGGTGTTCTGCAGAACATCCGATGGGTGTTGGCTGAGGTATGTGGACGTTGATCACCACAAAGGCTCTTTTAAGAGCCGCCAAACCAACAGTAAAGAGCATTACAGCCGGTTCACCTCTTAAAAATAACTTAGATTTTTGCTAAATAAACTCAACCAGACTGCTTACTGTGACTATATTTTTTCCAATTAAAAATAGGAAATGTGCAATTATCTTACAACTATAACAATAAAGTTACTATTTCTAGAACAGCAAACACATTTTGGTACCAAAGATGAACATGTGACCAATATCAGTGGGTCAGTGAGCCTGTTTCCATTGCATATCTCAGAACATTAAAGTCCAAACTGTCCAAACTGGTTCAAAACACAAACATGTCCCATGTGTTTTTTCCAGTCCAGTCCTTGTCCATTGTCCAAACCTAAACTCTTTGTCTAGTCTAGTGACAGATTACCATGGCAGTAGATTGGTTTGGTGGACATCCATAAAATGTGTCCAGGATGCTCCAATGGTAAAACATTAGTTCCACCTGATACATGTTCTAACCTGAAGAAGAAAAAAAACACCCAGGACTGATCCCATGACCCCCTGAAAGACTTCACATCAGGCACGTGCATACATAGGGCCCAAAGGGGGCTTGAGCCCCTGCCCTTTTTGCATCGTAGCAAAAGTGCCCTTTTTACTTTTAAAAGAAAACGGCTGTATAAAAACGCCACGGTTATCTACCTTACACATTTCCTGGTTATAGCGCGTATGTGTGCTGAGTCTGATGACGTTTCTGTCCGCTGTCTCTGACTGAGGGGCGGGGCTTCCCTATGCAGCATGCGCACATGCATGTACGGAGAAAGAGAGAGAGAGAGAGAGAGAGTAGTACAAGCCGTGGTCACATCTCCACTGTGTGGTTCCTGCACAGATGAGACAGGACGGTGGATTGACTTCAACATTTGTGGCTTATCAAGCCCCCCCCAACATTACTTGAATGTATTGAATCACAGCGGAAACAGGAGGAATCATTCACTCCACTTGATTTTACTGACAATTTACATTTGTTTCCAGATATTCAGTTTCTTGTGCCTTTGCTGCTGTGAATGTTTCTCCAGTAGGAACAGGAAACTCCAACAGCAGTCGCAGTAGGACTGGTTTATGTTGAGCCTGGACTATTTTTTTTTTTTTAAATGAAAGCTGCGTTAATGTGCACCTTGGGAAAAATATCATATTAGCCTTAGCTTACCAGTTTGGAAGTTATTACTCGGTTTTGGGGAGTCGGGAAATTGTTGTAGTTTATTGTGTAGCTAATCTCAGGTCTCAGACTATGTTAGCTATGCTACATCAGCAACAAATCATTGAGATCAACATGTTGACTGCAGTCCTGTAGGCATGCAGGCTGAACTACAGACTAAACAGGACTGTTTTCCTAGTACTTATTTCTATATTTTTGTCAATGTTCAATGTTTCACAGTTGAATGTTCATGTGTTACAATCTTTATCTTCAACAATATATAGCCTGATAAAAAGCCAATGCTTTATTGCTTTTTAGAACTGCAGCTGAATCGCTTGTCCTCCAAACCTCAGTATTATGATACATTTTGACAATAATTTGATGACACAAGAGAAACAGCAATTGCATCACTCACAGCTACACAATACACACAGCTATGTTGTTGTTGTTGTTATCTATGGCTACTTTATTAATTTTACATTAGGCCACATATTGTGTTATTAAGGCCTGAAAAAAATTTGGCGCACACATACTGCCCTTTTGTGACTTTGAGCCCCTGCCCCTCTATAATCCTGTGCACGTCCCTGCTTCACATCCCCCAGTTTGACAAACACTGCACTAAAGGTGCACTGTACTAACAGTTTGTATTTGTGGTGTAGTGGTCCCTGAAGAAGTGGGTATACTCTCAATTTTTGCTTTCTTTTTTTTTTTTTAAGTAGTTCAGAAAAACACATTTTAGAAACAGTAACATGTCAGACTACTCTATTTAGTTTACCCAAAAATCCGTCAGTAGTATTTCCTCGCTATTATAAAATGATCCTGACTTAATCAGGAGCAGTTTGTAGGTTTTACTGGTCACACAAGCAGCTGTATGAATTTAAATGTATTCAACATGAGGCAAACATAGGGTTACAGTTATTTTTGAACATTTGTTTAAATAAAATTCTTGTATCTGAAGTTGATAATGCATCCTTGTTCATATTTCACCTTAAATAAATTATTCTCTTCCACACATCAAAGCTATAAACTCAAAAGTACACTGTCCATGATGTACACGATGTGTGTGACGCAGGACGTAGAGCCCCACCCCTGGGTGAAACGCCTGGTTTTTAGTGAGTCCCCTGCCTGCACAGCCATCCAAAGTATTCTGTTTACTGCCCTCGACTTCCACGTGACTTTGAACTCTAATTGGACCATAGTGAGCATTGTTAACTACATCCTGGTCTGGAGATGTAAGTAATTGGCCAGTAATTTTTGGTCTTTGGTCTTTCATTATAGTTACTCTGACACATTCAAAACCCAATGGAACTGACTTTGCATGTATTTGGAAATTTAAATATGTAGTTTCTTATGTTTATTGTCATGTTAAGTTGGCACAACTTAAAGTAGCTTCACATGTAGGGAGCTACTTCTGCGGTGTTTTCACCAAACCCCCAAAGCATTAATGAAAGTCAAGATTCAGGGTGATGAAAAAAAAAAAAAAAAAAACTGATTATAAAGTGATGATTTGATGATAAATGTCATCCTCA